>NC_064763.1:35981036-36282286 GCF_011397635.1 Epinephelus fuscoguttatus | reverse complement strand
AGGCAAAGCCCTGGTGGACAGAAGCTCAGAGACTACTGATGCGAGAGGGTGTGTTAGCTGATCAACAGTAGCAAACAAGGCACATGCATAATTATTGTTTTTGGACAAACAAGGCACGTGTATTGTTACTGGTTTTTTTTTCCCCCTTAGAATCAGCACTACATACAATCAACCCACATTTGACTGAAAACAGATACCAGTGGTGATTGTCAGGCCACCAGGGTCAGCTTGAGCTATTATCCTAGGAGAACACCGGCAGCAGGAAGCAGGGGAAGAAAGTGGGGCTAAAAGCTAAGCTAAAGGCTACCTGCACAGACAAGCACTCCTGTCCACCCTCACTAACATACAGTCCCTTTCCAAGACAGACAAGGTAAGATTGAGGGTAACATCACAGTGAGGTGCAAAGAACTGTTGCATCCTGAGTTTGACAGAGACATAGCTAACTACTCACTACACTGTGCACAGGATTTGCCAGCCGCCAAGACAACAGGAGACGTACAGTGTTTGTATAGAAGCAATGCTTGGTGAATGGACACAACTGTCACGAACATCATAATTTCATTATCGTGTTGTCAGTAGATCAAGCCTTCTTTTCTCTGGGAGATCGTAGCCAGTGGTAGACAGAGATGCATAATGAAAGTGAGGCTTGTAGAGAACCAATCTAAACTCTGATGGTGTCATCAGTCTATAACAATTACATTGTGCAATCAATGTTTACTTCATAATGATAGACCAAAAAACTTGTCTGTTTCCACTTTAATGTGTAATAGGAGCAGAAAGTCAAATCACCTGTGGTTTAATCTGCAGCAGTCAATACTGCTTTAGATGGTTCTTGCTAAAGCATGGGAAATCACAGCAAATCATTCATACAAATAGTGCATTTCAAAACGAAGCACCTAACTGGGTGACATAACCTTTCACAGCAGGGGCATGAGAGAACAAATGTTGAAAGTGCTCATGCCACTCTTTTATTTATCCATCAAAATGAGAATACAGCGGAACAACACAAGTATTAAGAACTCAAGTGCTCTCAACACTGTCTGAAGAACATATAGCAATAATGTGTTGAGTACAAAATAGCATGCATCTAACGATTCCAACAGCCTCTACTCTCAAGTGCCACATCCCTGCTGCATATCAAACAGAAAGCAGACTCGAAAACCTCAAATTTTAAAAACATCAGGCCCAACATCAGACCCAATACGCTATTCAGTTCACAACTTAAAATAAAGAGTATTAAGGAAGCGTTGTGAAAAGTAACCAACAGTACAGAAACGCAGGTGAGGGGGTCATAAGCTATTGTAAACAAAATGTCATTGGTAACATTATGCAATTAGAGGATTCCAATAGATTATAGCTGCAATAATGGTTATCTATTTCTAAGTGATTGAATCTATGGATTATTTCTGCAGAAGAATCAGTTGTTTAACCTATAAACAAAAGCAACTGCTAATTGCAAGATCCCAAAGATTGAAGTGTCATATTGCAATTAATTATTTTTCCTGAGCAACAGCTACAACGCCCAAAGGAATTCAGTCTATAATGATATGAGAGCTTCAAATCCTCACACATCATTCAAATAATTTCATTTCATGATTTAAAGGTCATGATCACTCACTAAAAAAAAAAAAACAATATTTAGAAGTTTAACAAACCTGACTGTGGAAGCTGCAGCAGGTTTTTCCTTTCCTCTCTGCAGCTGAAAAAGCACTTGCCTGTATCATTATCTGCCATCTCCAATAGCAGCTGGCATATCTGGAAGCTGGAAACTACTCAAGCTAACCATAAGGTGTTTACATTTTAGGCATTTAGCTGTCACTCTTATCCAGGGCAACTTGCAATGACTGCAGCGGCAGAATAAATTATCTAGGATCAACAACACAGCAAACAACCAATACTGGGTTCATTTTTTGTAAAAGCAGGAAAAAAAACTCTCAAGTTGAATGTTAGAATAAGTTGAGGAGGTATATATATAGGAGAGGGACTATGACTCAGACAATGACAAGGTATTTCTTGACAATATGAGATTCTGTTTCCACCTGTGGCAGTTCCAACATTTCTAAATGGAGCAGTTACCACAGTTAAAACTGTATTGCAGTATTCAAATAACAAAGAAACCATGGTCTTATAAGCCAATAGTGTCACCTGTCACATGACTAATATTGTGACACATGTTGTTGCGTGTGCTCATTTGGCTACAGAAGATTACAAGACACAAGCTATGTTTCCATCCAAAAGTGATTTAAATCATTGGGAAATGCGCATTAAAAGAAATACGAATCCTGTGTGTTTCCATTAAATGTACGGACTTTGGTGAAAACTACAAACTCGTGCGAGTTTTCCGCAGAACCGGAAACAAAACAAGTCTTGCATTCTTCTTCTTCTACGTTTTCTGGCGGTTGGCAACCAGCTTGTAAATGCATTACCGCCTTCCCGACCCGGAGTGTGGATATCACCATGGAGAGAGGTGCGCTACGTCAGACTTAATTCGAACGTAACTGTTTCCATCCCCCGTTTTGCGAATCAACATTTTTTCAAATCAACCAAAACCCGGCTAAAGCGAGCATATTTTAATTTGTGCGAATCAGGGGATTTTAATTAGAATTTTGGCGTTTCCATCATAATTTTCCGATGCGATACTTCTAGATGCACATCTAAACAGGCTGATGGAAACATGGCTACAGACTAGTTGCTAGTTTGTGTATTTTTAAAGCCTCACCCGCGATTCAAATGTTCTCTGGTGCGTTTCCTTTTTACTTTGGTTTGTTTAGGCTGGCATGAAAGCTGTCACTCAAACTCACGACCAAGACCACATGACAAGGACATGACCACATGGACTCTAGTGAAGTTTGTTGTAGTGTTACAGAAAAGCAAACCAACCACAGGATGTGATTTCAGCATGATTTGAAAAGCAAAACCCCCATTACATGCATCAACATGCATTAGAGGCAATCTGCATGTATATATGTTTATGCATTTGGTATCTATGGTAACATATATGAGTCTGAGCGTGTGAGTGTAGAGATATTCCTGCATCAATCAGAAAATGAAACCAGCGGCGTGTTATGTTTGTGTCCTCCTCAGTTCCTCATTAAAAAGTGAGTGAAACACAGCAACATATGAAGTGAGTGTTGGTCTCGACTAATCATTCTCTGATCATCCCCCCCCCCCCCAAAAAAAAAGCAGGTTTTTCAAATGAGGCCTGTGTTTGTCCTTGTTTGAAAAACTTCTGAAACCTGAAACAGCATCCAGGTCATGCCAGAAATGTTTTCCATCACTAAAAAATCACACAGAATAAAGACATCTTAAAAATTCAGCATTCGGTTCATGGTTAGTTGTCACAGTAAAACGTCTTGATAATGTTTTGGTGGTTTTAAACCAAATCTTTCTGAGGCATGCGTCAGTCATCTCTGGCTCACGTGTGTTGTGGGGCACAGCTGCAGAGGAAGTTATTCTTAATTAATGCTCAGCCATCGCCATCATCATCATTAAGAGCGAGGGGAGTTAATTGGCAAAATCTGTCTCTGTTTTCTGGCTAAGACTGCAGCAGCAGCATTGTGAGACCAAGAAATCTGGTAAACTAGGGAAACATTTGGAGCGAGGTAGGTGTGTGCATGCTGTTTGTGTACGGAAACAGATAATGGTATGTCTAATCCGCCTCAGCTCACACGCTGTGTATGTTTTTATGTGTGTGTGTGTTTGTATAAATGCATCTTTCTTGTAGATCTACAAGAGAGGTGCATTTATACAAACACACCTTTCTTGTAGATATACATTTGCTGATAGATCATGAGGGAGCTGCGGCACACATCGACAAAGGACAAAGCAGAGTGGGGCAGCAGACTTAGAGGACACGAACTCTTGAACTTTGGGTCCAGAAACATCTCTGCCACTGGGAGGAAGACCAAGAGGAGGAGCGTGTCCTTGGAATGGCTTTGGTACGCTGGCTGCACGGTATGACATCCACACACTCAGTGTCTCCCTCTCTCTCCATGTGTGTCATCTTGCTCTCTCTGTTACTTTATATTTATCCGTCTCTGCTCTTTTATCTGTCTCTAATAGCCCATCTGTCTCCTTCTGTCCTTCCCTCTATTCATCTTCCTCCTGCACTCGCTGTCTATTAGTAACCATCCATCAAGTAACTCCACTAACTGACCTCTACACACCACTCACTAACTTGTGTGCCTCCCGTTTGCTCTGGGAGTTGTGCTTTTCTGGATGTGTGTGCGTGTGTGTGTGTGTGCAAAAAAGACACTTTGTGCAATTGCATCAACTCACATATGCAAACTATCACTTATACTGAGGGCTAAAACACTAAAACATGCAATCATGCCCTCATTGAGACAATAACATGCATTAAACACATTCAGGATGAAATTATGCACAGACACTGGCACAAACACACACAAATGCATAATCTTAACACACTGGCACACATTAATTGACTCAGACACAGACGCTACTACGGCAGAGGAACTCAGTCCTCTCTCAGCAGTCTATCATTTCATTGATCTGAGGAAGTGGAGCAGAAAGGAACTGAGCGTAAAATGCTGAGGTGAGGCTGTTCTCTGCTCAAAATACTAAGCATGCTTCACAAAGAACTGTGTGTACCAGTAAGCCACATTTTATACAGAAACGTGCTGGTGTAGCACACACACACACACACACACACACACACACAGAATCATTCATGCATACAGCCGTCATACACTTTGTTTCGTATCTGCTATCAACATGGAAAGTACTCCTTTATAAACAAAACTGATGTGATGATATCATCTACTGAAACACTGTGGCTCATATTTGTAGGGGCGAACTTTAAAATGTTGTCTTTATTTTGATGTCACCGTCCGTGACATTTTTAAAAATAATGCATTTATTTTTCTGGCTTTAGTTTGTTTCCAATTAAAATAATGAAGATCTTTCATGTTTCCAAAAAATCAAGATCAAGCTAATGAGAACTATCCTGTAATTTGTAGGAATTTAACTGAACATAACCCATGTGGTCTAATTATACATAATGCTGCAGAACTGACCTTGTTCCATTTATTTGCTTTGCCCTCACTGTCTCACTTATGTGACAAGCTGACAACAAATATCCCCGCTTTTTCCATCTACATATTTTGAACACAACATTATTAGTTTTCTTCATTTTGCATTAAAAAGCACCATAGTCTAGTATTAACTGAGGGCAGCTGGGCATGCACGCAATGAGTCAGAAAAACATTTTAGTTGCACCCTTTGCTGGAGTTCAAGGCACAACTTGATGGGCTTATATAAAGTATATTTTGAATTAGAATGGATGTTTAAAAATTGCATGCTTATGTTTTCCCCACTTTCACATAATAGCCTGAAATCCTAATGAAAATTGACAGCCCGATAACACCACTGATAACCACAATGCCCAAACAAAGAGCGCCTCCTACAAAAACTCTAAGTTCATCAATATCCAAGAAAGATGATATCACACCAGCCTGGGACAAAAAAATCCAGTGTCTGGACTTCTTTTGGATTTTTTTAACATAGAAGGTAAGGGGGGCTTGGATTTGCAAGCAACAAACATGAGTGCTCATCTCACACTCCACTGTCCAGAGATAGCAATACTTCCTAAAGGCCAAGCTAATGGTGAACCTGCTCCGGCAAAAACTCAACCAACACTGGAAACACTTGGCTCAACAAAACTACCATCCAACCAACTCTGAGAGAGCTAAGGAATTAACAGTCCATCCTACGTCATGTGCAGAAATCTGTGTTCATACAGCTTTGTTGAAAACAAAGGCTTCTGTTACATGCTTAAAACACTGGAACCCAGGTATGTGACTCCAACTGACATTTTTGACCAATAAACAGACACCTAAGTGTGACGCCTTCTATATGCCAATATTTAGTAATAAGTACAGCACCACCTACTGGCAACAGGAAATGTCATGTTAAGATATAGGCTACAATATGAGACATACGCCATGTCATCCTCCATTCCTTGTCCTACTATCACAAAAATGAACTGTCACGACAACCCAGCATCCTGCCAGCTCCCCTGAGTTGTGCAGAGGTGCGAGGGCCCGTTCATCGCTGCTTGCAGCTTTAAAGCTATGGTCTACGTTTAGAAAGATTGATCATTATTATTAACATCATTTAGATGGTGGTTATGGTCCAATAGTGCTAGCTACACAATGTGAAGAGCAAAAGGAACCAAAAAAATCCATTCTCTCTGGTGGCTGCAGGCCTGGAAAGAAATTGACCAATCACGGCCATCTGGTCTGCATACTCCTTACTCAAATTTGCACGCTCTCTCTCTTACCCTCCGTCCAATCCCCTCACTCCATTTTGACACTCCTCTGCTCCTCGTCCCGCCTCGTCCTAGTCTCGCTCACCAGACCTTTCTCAAGAAAAGAAAGGTCTGGCTGGGCCGACTCTCACTTTAAGATTGGAGAAAGAAACGCCCCGGCTGCTTGTATTTCTTTCAACCAATCACAATCGTTCTGGGCGGTGCCACAGCAACGGTGCGCTTGCAAAAATATTGCCGGGGGAAACAGGTTTTAGTGTAACACGCCCACAAAAATATCGGCTACAGGACGCAGAAAAATGGCTACATCCCCACAAGATCAAACACCGCAAAAGTTAGTAAAGGACATGTTGAAAACTGCAACCAGAGGTGGTAGGGCGGGACTTCAGCGGGTCACTCGTTCCGCCCAATGAGAGGCTGATCTATGCAGCGAACTTCCGCCCACTCAGACTAGCCTCGTCCCAACCCCCCTCCACATTTGAAAGTACGAGCGGTTTGTAAGGCCCTGACCTTTTTGTTTGTTTGTTTGTTTGTTTTTCCTGTTAGAATGTAACCTGAAGTACATACCCTGAGACTACACACTCCGGTACAGTAGGTGGCGGTATGCACCTTAAAACATTGGTTGTAGTCCGCCATTATATAAAAAGAGAAGAAGAAGAAGGCCCTGAGTGATTCAGCTACACGAGTTTCGATATGGAAAATAAAGAGAGCGACAGCAGCAAGCGGCCTCTGCTTGCCCCACCGGCAAAGGCCGAAAGGAAGCATAAGTCTGCCTCTGAAAAGGCAGAAACGAAGAGGAAATGCGACAAATTGGGGGACTCTTTTCAAATCTTTCTCATTGTCTTTCTAAACGTAGACCATAGCTTTAAGTATACAGGTATAAAGTTGAGGAATCTTTGAGTACAGCAGGAAGGGTGGCATTAACTTGTGACGCAAGGTCAGTGGTGACTTTAATGGCACATTATCTCACAGAGGACTGGAGACTGATGTCTTGTGTTCTCCAAACTAGAGCAGTACACAAAAGTCACACAGGAGCAAACACTGCAGACCAAAATGCGGAATAAGAATAGGGGATTTTCAAAAGACCTTTGTCCTTGTAACAGATGATGCTTCTAACCTGCCAACAGTTTAGTTTGTCAGGTGTATGCAGCATTTCTGACAGGTTTTATGACAATGTTGGTCAATCTTTCTGCTTTGCATCACATCATGCTGTGATAAAAACTTTCTCTTATGAGGTAAAACTGATGTTAACAAAGTTTTCCTTTGGGTAAATAATTTGCTGTTGGAAAAACAGATAATAAATCGCAATATATCGCAATACATTGTATTGCAATACTCGTATCATGACCTAGGTATCTTGATAATATTGTATCTTGAGTCCTCTGGTGATTCCCACCCTTACTAATATGTAGGCCTACCACTGTGTCCTAACAGCAACCAAACAAGCATCCCTCGGTCTCCAGTGAGTCCTTTAAATATACACCTCTGTTCCATAACATAAACAAACTACTGTACCTATGTGCCAAGATCATACTTAAGAATAAGCCACCTAACAGATGGGTGAGAACTTGCTGTCTTCCTATGTTTGTACTTTTAAAACAGAAAAAAAAACATTTTAAATTGTGACATTTATTGGAAATGACACACTATAAAGCCAACAGCAACTACGTTATTATCAGCGAAAGTCATTACCAGAAACTTTCAGCTCCATTTTGTGGATTTGTGGGTTTTGGCTCTGGTCATTGGTTAACACATATGTTTGGTGGTCTGGTGGCACAGATTGGCTCTCACAATGGGCCAGGTTGGTGTGGGTTTTAAAAAACCCTGACCCACCCATCACAACCAGATAGAGTCTGTCTGATACCTGAGTGAACCCAAGCTTCACTGGTGCAGTTTCATGCTGCTGAGAGTGTTGGTGTTCTTGCTCCATTGTGTCTGTTTGTTCTTGGCTCCCTTTCAAATCAGGTCTCCTTTATTGAAAATTCATGTACTGTACAGTAGGGTTTGGGCAGATTTTCCACCAGGCAGGTCCGAAATTCTGTACCTGTGAATACTTCTGCAACTAGGGCAGCACTGAGAAGTGTTGCGGAAAATCAGTTGCAAATAAATAAAGAAATAAACAAGGACTTTGGAAAGTATCAACTATCACTACAACATATCTAGAGAGGAAAAACAGATCTCGCATGCTCCTACTTTCAAAAACTTTTAGGATTTATCAGCCACGATATATTTCCACACAATATGCTCCCATCATCTCCGCCAAGCGTTATCTCAGCCTTAATAGTGCACACTTTCTGCTCCATAGATCTGCATTCCTTTGACCTCAAAGGCATTAGTCTCCATCTCCTCCCCTTTATAACATCTGAAAGCTCTGCTGCACCCGTGGGAGCCAGCTTCGCAATCCTATGGGAGCGCTTCGCTCTCCGTCTTGGCAAGAGGACATATTTTTTTCTACACATGACAAGGCCATGAAATATGACATTGACACACAGAAGCTGGTGCTTGTACAGATAGGCAGAATACAGAACAAGGTTTTACAAGCAAAGCCATTCTGACGGGAAGGAACTGCCGGCCGTCACAGCTGCTGGTGAGATGTGAGGTAAGGGTGCCATTTCTGTCACGCCACACTATATGTAAATGACAGCCCATGTCAGTCAAGTACGGAGAGTTAAAGAGATAGAAAGCGAAGAGACGAGTGGGGGTATAGAGAGAGGAAAGAGGGGGAGCACTGCCACACTGGTCAGTGCATTTTAATGTCAATTAAAAAGCAGCACCATGACAGGAAACTCTCCATAAAGCCAGGGAGCTGTGACGGAGTGACTAATAACAAGGACAGAGCAACACCTCCCCTCCTTTCCTCTTTGCTCCATCTTGTGTTTATGCCCTTCTTTCTCTCATTTTCCTCCCAACTCTCTTTCATTCTTCCTCTCATTTTCCTTGCATGTTGATACTCTCAATTCCTTTCTCTCAGCCGACTCCTTGACCCCTTTGTGCTCTCTAATTTCTCTGCCTACCCTCAAGGCCAAAGATGTGAAGAACATGGATATGGATGTGGCCTTCACATGAGTCATGATAATGGCTGTACCTCCTCTTGACCCCCTCACCTCACCTTTCAGGTCCACCGAAAAGAACCAAATGCCAAATCTAATTTGCATGGAGCCCATTAGCTTTCCTCCAGTAACTCCAAAAAATGGGAGAGAGGCTCAGAATTACTACACGCACACAAGAACTGAGAATTTGAGCTGCTTGTTAAATGCATACAGTCTCTTTTGGGGCTCTTGGGCTCAAATGACTGCATTTGCAAACACTGTTTACGCTGTTTTAATAATACGGCACACATGTAACATGGACTGAAACAGTACCAAATACCAAATTAATCAACACGTCATAGCATTCAGCATATTTTCTATTAACAGTCCAGGGTACTGTCATTTCACCATACATATCTGTTCAGGGCAGAATGACAGAGTGTTTCTCTAAAGTCAAGGTGCAACAATAACTTATACAGCACAACACAGTCCCTGATCCTGCATACTTAAGAATGATGAAGTGCAAGTTAAATTAGTAAAAATTATATAAAATAGTAAAGACCAAGGTGGTGAAGTTGCTCCATATCACAGCAGAACTCATCAGTTTTTCTGGTATAGTTTGTCCTGATGTTACATAACATACTCTAATTGACCTATGGCTAAGTCCCGCCCTCAAATGCGATGAGCCAGTCTCAGTGTGTATAGCCATTCCCATACACTCTGACTTTCTGTAATGCATTTCAGTGGACGTCCAGGCAGAGAATGTCAGTTTTGTTCGGTTTTATGAGCTTTTTCTGAGATTTGAAGTTTAAAAATGGTCAAACGGTGTGCATGGGCTACATGCAACTCCAACACAAGGTATCCTGAGAGGCTGGGCGACGAGGTGTATTTTTTACACTTTAAACCACATCTCAACCGAGAAAAGTGTCTCCTTTGGATAAAGTTGTGTGGTAACGTTAGACCACAACATCAACTCAACGTGAATAAGATTAACAATGATGTCTACATCTGTTCTAAGGTAAGTCAACATTGTGTTTGAGGCAACATATTGTCACTTTGCTGGAAAGAAATATAAAGTTATCTTTAACATCTCTAGCTAATGTTAGCTAAAGTTAGCCTAACATTAGCTCCTAGCTGCGTTGTTCATCATGTCACCTTGTTTGCTGGGAGTTCATTAGCCTATTTTGTTCTAGTTTTGTACTTTGGTGATGGTACATCATTGTTAGCTGTTGTCCAAAGGGCTCTAGTTAAGCTAACGTTAACTTCTGGAGCTTAGCTTCATTAACTTATCTGTAATGGCAGAGATAACAAAGGTTGGCAAACGTTATGCTGAATGATTCAGTGTAAATACTGTAGCACCAAACTAACGGAGAGACACTCTTGGTAAAGATGGTAAAAAGGCCGTTATCCTTTTCTCATATTCTGAGCCAAAAACCTTAACTTCAGTGGCACTTTAACTTGTTGTCTTTGATGGTGACGGCAACCAGATGCGGTTCACAAGCGTACACTGTGAGCTGTAAATTTTGGCTTGTAATTTAAGCTTTTCATCGACCTTCTCAACAATAAAATGATGAAAATATCCCTCCAATGCGTAGTTTAGGCCCTTTTGGTTACTTCTCAATGACATCTGATTGTTATGTCTCCAAAAATTATTAATTGCCTCCTGCAAAATGTCGTGTACTGTGACACCTGCCATAGCGCCGGTCACTGAATGTTGATAGTTTGTCCGAGTGAGTGGAGGGGGCGTGGCTTAGCCATAGGTCAATTGTAGGTTATGCGTTGAGGACATCTGCGACAAACAATAGAACAGAAAATTGCCCCCGATGTTCCCAGACAGGCTGCTGAACCTGTGTGTGCCGCCATGTTGTCCTCAAAGGAAAATGAGCATCTCCAATTGCTATTGTTATGATATCAGTTTATTAGTTTTCTCAACAGGATGAATGAGTTCTCACACATTTCCATGTGAACTAACTCCACCCACATTTGAAGATATATGATGCAAATGCAAGTTATTGAAGTGCATTAAGTCTAATGCTTTTTGTTCAAGGATATGTCAACAGGAGTGGACATATGATAACAAACAGGACAGTCACTCTCCATTGTCACCAGGTAATGGGTAGTTGTTGATTGAAGCTTTAATGGTGCTTTCAATGATACTTTATGAGACCTGAAACATAAATGTACTCCCTTGTCCTCGTGTCCCACGTTGCAGTTTGAATCTTAACTACATGTAGTCCATTTGCTACATTCAGCATGGCAAATCAATCTAGCTTTATGTTGAAAGCGTCGTCTTTGCAACGATAAAAACTAGTGATTTACTCCACAGCTGGTTAGCGTTGATTCATCCATTGCCTTGAATGTTTCATGGATGTATGAAGACTTTCAATGCAGTGCAGTGCATTTGATCATGCAGTATTTATTAACAATATCACAAGCTCTGTGATTTATTTTAGTTTTTAAAGTGTGAGAGTTATTGTCTGTTTTATATTCATATATGGCAGCTACATGTATTCCAACTTCAATCCTGCTGGGTAAGAGTTCAATTTTATGTTGCTGGCCACACAGCAGCTCCAGTGGGATAGCAGGCGGCTAAATACCTTACCCATTGGTGTTTTCACAATGACTGCTCAGCTCTTTCATCCTCTCTACCTGCAGTGAGGACTTTTTACCACTTCACTAATATCACATCAGTAATGCAATATGTTGAGGTTTATTTAGATGTATAACTTAACAACAAAGACATCCTGTGTAGTAGTATTCAGGCACACATTGGATATGAACAAGCATTTTATTCAGTATGAAGATAAATTATTAGGTACGAAATGTAACCAATGTCACCATGCAACAAAGAACAACACACACTATTTACATTTCAGACACAATATAAACATTTGCAAATGACATGTGTGAAACAAGTCACATGAGCATTGTGGAGCAGAGACAGAACTCTCCGAGTGTGATATAGATCAAATGTTGGGCTTCCAGTGGACACCACAGAAGTAGATGATTGGGAGACAGAGATTGTGTGGGCAAGCTCTGGTTGATTCTTAGGAGGGATTATTGAGTGAGGTTGACAGCTCTTGGGAAGAAGCAGTTATGTGATGGTAAAGTGATGTCACACAGAAAAGATTTTGGAAAGTTTGACAATGCACAGCCAGAGCAAGAAACTCAATTTTTTTGCAAAGTAATCTGGTCTTGAATTGTGCATCTGGCTCTTACTGGTGCCAGCCAGAAACAAAGTGGCCACAGATGCAATCTGAATCCTCTAATGATTATATCAATTAACTGCTGCTCCAAGACATCCCCATTTACAGTACCTTTAGTCAAAATGTTTTTATTAAAGAAAAGGGGGGAAATATTAAACTGTCACCCCAAAATCAAGATGAGAGGCATGAAAAATGGTTTTCTTTCTGAACAATTTAAACTTTTTTTTATGTCCTACCCTTATTCCTTCCTTCTCTCTTCCTCAAGTCCAACACCACCATGCATCTCAAGCATATCTGTCAAAAAGGCTCTCTGGTAGGTACATGGTGCTCACAGATGTGCGAGGAAACTGAGTAAAATACAGGCTTTTACAACTGTAAAAACCCAGCAAGGCACATTTTATCCATTAGAAATATAGTTTTTCATTCAAGGTACACACTTCAATTCAAATCAGCTTGTTGCTACTCTATGATTTGCTCAACTGACAGAGTGGGCTATGAAGCTGCATCTAAATACAGGAAAGAAAGGCATGCATACAAAGTGCAGTTTCACAGCACTCCATCAGTTGTAGATTTATTTCTCTTTAAAATAAACTGATATCAAACTGCCAAACTGGCCCAAACCTACTCAGGCTTCTGTTGATAAATAGTGTAATCTGATTTCTCTTTGTTTATAAAGCTAATTAGTGTCAATAATGTGTGGTTCAGATTGTCACTACTGTTGAAGTCCGCACACACTCACACTAATAAAAGTTATAAACAATAAACTACTGGTGGCAAATGTTGATATTGTGGCAGGCTGCCACAAATGAATGTGTAGGAAACCCTGCCATTTATACACACCAAACTGGTGTTTGAACAATGCATTATCACTCCCAAGGCATCAAATACCTAAGCTTGGGCAGTGGCCCATTCATTCATTCATTCATCTTCTAACCGCTTCATCCTCTTGAGGGTCGCGGGGGGGCTGGAGCCTATCCCACCTGACTGGGCAGTGGCCCATCACATCAAAATATGACACTGTAGGCACCTCATCCAGCGTCAGTTTTTGTCGCTCAGGGACAGCGTGTCTATTTGTGCCTGTTCAATGCATTGTGCCTTTTCAAAATAAACTTCCATTTACAGTTTTACAGTACAGTTTCTGCTCGTTAAATGCAATCGGTCTCTTTTTAAAATAAGTTCAAAATGTAGGTTAAAAAAAACTTTGTTTTTAGGTTTACTTCCTCAGGTTCAGGCAAAAAAGACTAGTTCGGTTTCAAAATAAGTATGTTTATTACTTATTACTTGTGTTTATTATTAAGTATGTAACTTCATGTGACAAACGTCACATACCTCATGTGACATACATCACTGGCGTGGTAAGCTACACATACTAGCACAAAACATTATTATTTTGGTTTCACACGGTACATTAACAGTGGGCTCCGGGGTGAAAGTCCAGAATTTGTTTTGTTGACCAATCCACCTCCGTGGGGACTTTCTCACTCTTTACACAACAAAAGTTGCCAGGAGCAATAAAAAATGCTGCTGCCCGTTGTGTGTCATACCACCATTAAAGGGTGCCTCAGTGCGTCTGTTTCTGACGCTGAGGGCAATTGCCCAAGTGGCTGTATTTGATGAGTTGGGAGTGAGATCAGGTTGGTTTCAATTAGGGTATTTGAAACGTTGAATTCTCAACATTAAAATGCAAAACCAAGGTCACATTTTGCAGAAATCAATATGACCTTTAATCGTACAGTACAGGCCAAAAGTTTGGACACACCTTCTCATTCAATGCGTTTTCTTTATTTTCATGACTATTTACATTGTAGATTCTCACTGAAGGCATCAAAACTATGAATGAACACATGTGGAGTTATGTACTTAACAAAAAAAGGTGAAATAACTGAAAACATGTTTTATATTCTAGTTTCTTCAAAACAGCCACCCTTTGCTCTGATTACTGCTTTGCACACTCTTGGCATTCTCTCCATGAGCTTCAAGAGGTAGTCACCTGAAATGGTTTCCACTTCACAGGTGTGCCTTATCAGGGTTAATTAGTGGAATTTCTTGCTTTATCAATGGGGTTGGGACCATCAGTTGTGTTGTGCAGAAGTCAGGTTAATACACAGCCGACAGCCCTATTGGACAACTGTTAAAATTCATATTATGGCAAGAACCAATCAGCTAACTAAAGAAAAACGAGTGGCCATCATTACTTTAAGAAATGAAGGTCAGTCAGTCCGGAAAATTGCAAAAACTTTAAATGTGTCCCCAAGTGGAGTCGCAAAACCATCAAGCGCTACAACGAAACTGGCACACATGAGGACCGACCCAGGAAAGGAAGACCAAGAGTCACCTCTGCTTCTGAGGATAAGTTCATCCGAGTCACCAGCCTCAGAAATCGCAAGTTAACAGCAGCTCAGATCAGAGACCAGACGAATGCCACACAGAGTTCTAGCAGCAGACCCATCTCTAGAACAACTGTTAAGAGGAGACTGCGCCAATCAGGCCTTCATGGTCAAATAGCTGCTAGGAAACCACTGCTAAGGAGAGGCAACAAGCAGAAGAGATTTGTTTGGGCCAAGAAACACAAGGAATGGACATTAGACCAGTGGAAATCTGTGCTTTGGTCTGATGAGTCCAAATTTGAGATCTTTGGTTCCAACCGCCGTGTCTTTGTGAGACGCAGAAAAGGTGAAGGGATGGATTCCACATGCCTGGTTCCCACTGTGAAGCATGGAGGAGGAGGTGTGATGGTGTGGGGGTGTTTTGCTGGTGACACTGTTGGGGATTTATTCAAAATTGAAGGCACACTGAACCAGCATGGCTACCACAGCATCCTGCAGCGACATGCCATCCCATCCGGTTTGCGTTTAGTTGGACGATCATTTATTTTTCAACAGGACAATGACCCCAAACACACCTCCAGGCTGTGTAAGGGCTATTTGACCAAGAAGGAGAGTGATGGAGTGCTGCGGCAGATGACCTGGCCTCCACAGTCACCGGACCTGAACCCAATCGAGATGGTTTGGGGTGAGCTGGACCGCAGAGTGAAGGCAAAGGGGCCAACAAGTGCTAAACACCTCTGGGAACTCCTTCAAGACTGTTGGAAAACCATTTCAGGTGACTACCTCTTGAAGCTCATGGAGAGAATGCCAAGAGTGTGCAAAGCAGTAATCAGAGCAAAGGGTGGCTATTTTGAAGAAACTAGAATATAAAACATGTTTTCAGTTATTTCACCTTTTTTTGTTAAGTACATAACTCCACATGTGTTCATTCATAGTTTTGATGCCTTCAGTGAGAATCTACAATGTAAATAGTCATGAAAATAAAGAAAACGCATTGAATGAGAAGGTGTGTCCAAACTTTTGGCCTGTACTGTATATCATCAAGAAATCTCTCTAATCAACAATAATGGGTCATATTCAAATAATTGTTGTCCAATGGAGGTAGGCAAACATTTGAATTTGGCCAACAATCAGCCTTAAAAACTTCAGAGGATACAGCTTCTCAGGTATAAGGGTCCACCTTTCAGTCTCACTGTCTCTTCCCACAGACTCAGTCTGACTACAACTACAAACTAAAAGGACACAGTATTCAAAGGACTACATAAGCAGCATGATGTATACCAGATAAACTTGTCTTTGTATGCATGTTTCTTTACAGACGCATTTTTGTGTGTTCACAGCACTACCACCAGCCAAAGACTCAGACTTGACCAGATCAAACTAAAGCATTATCTCATAGTCTGGCCGTTTGTTACGGATGTGTCAGATAAGCTTAAGAACACAACAACAAAGAATTCAGTGTTCCTGCATTCTCTCTTGGTAACACCAGGAAACGGTTTGGCCACTTCAGAAGGCATGACAGCAAAATAAAAGGACACAATCTTGGAGAGATAATCAGACAAAGAGCCCGAAAGAGTTTCACAACCTCAAACAAATACAGGCACACAAGTAGTGATCAGAGCTGGGGATCTATCAGGCTGGGGCAGAACACATTTTATGCCTTTATCTCCAACGGTGCAGAGGGAGACAACAGGTCAGCATGGAGGGAGCTCAAACAAGATGCCACCCCCCTGCCTTCCAGCTACTGCAAGCAGACAGAATGAAAAGATGATTGGTTTCTCTGAAAAGTCTGATGATAGTTCTGTCTGATGTTCAGGTGAATATTGGATTACTGCTGAGCATTCTCAGTGGACTTGTGTGAAATGTAGCCACTTGCAAGGAAAGGGGTAATTTGCACAGGTAGATAGTGAATCTGCAACAGATATGACAGAATCAGAGAATTATAATAAAGATATGTCTTTTCCCAGTTTGAAGGCACACAAAGGGACAAGTGAACAGAAATCCATGGTGGAATTAATTTTCAGACGATCGAGAGCCGCTCATAAACAGAAGTTTTATCTGGCAGACAACTGCTAGGCATTATTTTAAAGTGACATTTTATCTTTTTGGAGTACACACTCTTGTGTAGTGAAGTACACTACATGCAAATTTTAATTCAAGTTTATGTTCTGAAAGCAGAAAACTGACAAGAAGCGACCAAAGTGTCTCACGCAAATCTGCAGGACTGGCATCAAGACCGATCCAGGTTTTTAATGAGCCTCATGAGCGAAATAAAGGCCGATCAACTGTAAATAATTATTTGTTTGCCAGCTGAGCCCAATTGTGTGTTCGAGTCAGCATGTAATACAAACAAAGGTGTATTTCAGTGACATTTTACAGATACAAGCCTCTTATATGCTACAGCACAGTGTGTTAAAAGCTAAGTTAAAACTTCAGAATTTTGTTGACAGTGGAGATGAAGAGTGGCGGCCAAAATCCTGTCCAAATCCTCCCTTCCTCAACAGATTCAGATTGACACTCTTCCAATGAATATTATACAATAAACTGGAAAGCACTACACAAAACATTATAGGAAGCAATCAAAGAAAAGCTCTTGTGTAGGCATTTTTTTTTTTTTAATGCAGAGCTTCCAACCGATGTATCCGAGCTGCTCCACTAATTTTAATGTAGCCCAGCTTTGACCTTACGCTTTGTGCAATACACAGCAGTATTATGTCGGTTTAAAAAAAAAAAAACACTACTGGCAGACAGTTAATATTAAAGGACTTTGATGAGCACTGGGGACAAAAATGGGACTAAGACATCCCAGTTCAGTATAAACCATCCATATGGTACCTGATGGTCTGCATTAAAAAGGTAGATATCAGGATACAGACAAGGTTTTTTTTATTTTAACGTATCATTATGAAGTAAATATTGATTGCACAATGGTTATGGAATAATGACGCCGTCTGCGTTTAGACTGGTTCCCTGTAAGCCTAGCTTTTACTGTGCAATTCTGTCTGCCACCGGGAACAATCTCCCAGGAAAATGAAGGCTTGATTTACGGCACAAAGGAAATGCATTAACCATTGCACAACGAAAAAAAAGAAAGAGGATAGGGCTTGTTTTCCCCTGTAGCTATCGGTAGCTATCTAAGAGTATCAATGTAAGCCCTTTGCAGTTACTATCCCCAGTAGAGGAACTTGCGAACAGTGGAAAAACCAAAGTGAATGTGGAACCTGAGGGTTAGTGGGGTTGCAAAGTTGTCTGTTTCCACTTTAAACAATGACTACGACAGAATTTGGCTGGTATAGCAAGTATGACAAGATACTATCACCGACAGTCACTTACGTACCAGATGGTTAGTCAGCATGGACAACTGATAGATGGTCCTGGGGACCAATCTGTCACTTGGCAACCAACATTACCAGCGTTCAATCACTTCCACAGGCAGTGACAGGAAGAGTGTAAAGACGGTCGCCAATGGCCCAGTAGGAAGCGATTTGTCTGAGATTGGGCCTCCCACTCCGTTGCAGCACACATCAAAACGAAGCTTTATTGTTCCATCTCTGTTTACAACATAATTACAAGAGGATTTATGCCTCTACGGTCCCCCAGCTTTGCCTTGAGTGCAGAGTTTCCGCATAGTTGGTTGTCCTTGCAAGAAGTGCATGCTGCCCGCACACCTGGCACAGCAGTGGAAACAGATTAAGATGGCATATGCAGCAGTTACTGGACGGCCTCCGCAAATGTCTGTCTTGGGACAGGCAGTAAAACAGTGAAGTAATCCAGTCACACACTATTTTACACACCCTTTGCCCAAATGGCACACACTCACGCAGATATGGAGTGTGTGCACACGCAGATATAAAAGTGTATTTAAAATTTACACTAACACCTTCACAGTTGGTCAAGATGATAACGTTTTTTGATAATGTACACAAGCCTGCGTCCAAGTTTGACTATGCAAATAGAGAGCATAATATCTGCTGGTGTTTTTTCTCCCCTTGTTTGGAGATGTGCAGAGTTGAATTTTCAACATTTTAGGTGTTCTATCATCATCAGAGGGGCAAGAGCCAAGTCGCACTCAAACGTGCAATTCTAGCAGCACATTGACCCGGCCTATTGTAGCTTGAGATTTTAAGTAGAAAGGTATGCCTGTGTGTAAGGCTAAGAACAAATACTGTACTTGATAGGCTTTATTTCGCTTCCTCACATTAACCTGCCATCCAAAGCCCTCTTTCTCCTTCCCTCTATCACGTAGTTGTAGCATGCCAAGTGTTGCAGTTGGTTCGGTTGATGTTACGACTACACACAAAAGCTGCCAAGAGCACTCAAACAGGAAGCTCCATGTTAATAAAGAGAGCAGAGTATTGGGGGATGCAGAGGTTTGGCAGAAGATGATGTCAGGATTATAAGAGTGTAGTGGCTCAGAGACAAAGAAAAGAGAATGGCATGGAGCTTGTCTTTTGTTTTTACCTCCCATTTGCGTTCAGGCTGCAACGCTTAGTCGACTAATTGATGACTAATCGACTATTAAAATAATCGGTGACTATTTTAGTAGTCGACTAATCGGTTTGAGTCATTTTTCACAGAAGAGTACCCCAAAATACTCTTACTGCAGCTACTTACGTTCAGATATTGGCAGCTTTACGGTGAACTAAAACCCTTTGGTGTGAGTACGAAACAAGACATTATATGACATAATTTGGGGGTTTGGGAGAGACAGACCGACATTTTTCAACATTTTAGCACATTTTTTGATAAAATGATTAGGTCGACAATAGGGCTGCCACTAACGATTATTTTCATTGTCGACTAATCTGTCGATTATTTCTTCGATTATTCGACCAATTATTTCATCAAAAAATGTGTTAAAATGTTGAAAAATGTCGGCCTGTCTCGCCCAAACCCCAAAATTACGTCATCTAATGTCTTGTTTCATACTCACGGCAAAGGGTTTTAGTTCACTGTCACAAGAGAGTGTGTAAAGCTGCCAATATCTGAACGTAAGAAGCTGCAGTAAGAGTATTTTGGGGTACTTTTATAGTACTTATCTATGAAAAATGACTCAAACCGATTAGTCGACTACTAAAATAGTCACCGATTATTTTAATAGTCGAATAAATCATCGATTAGTCGACTAATCATGGCAGCTCTAGTTGACAATGAAAATAATCATTAGTTGCAGCCCTGATTTGCATATCAGTAGTATTACATATCATTATACTGATTCACAGTGAATCCATTTACAGACTGGAAAAAAGGGAACGGCATTTTAAAATTTTTGAGTTATGACATGATCTTTTTTTTTTTTAAAGAAACAGTAACGAAGTAAATAAAGCGGGTTGCAGCCAAGGGTCTTTACTAAGCCTGGTCCTAGTTGTCATGTCAGTCTTAGTTAAGACTGGTCTTTGGTATTGATTTTACATTGTTTGCACCAACAAAACTTAAGCCTAGGCCTAACTACACCCAGTCTGAGCATTACATATTTACATGAATTCCCACACAAATATTGCTAATGCATTGCTAATGTACAGCTAATCATTTATCATTTGGAGCCATGTTATTATAGAGGATCAGAAATAAAAGACAAGGAAATTTCACAGACATCAAGGTATGAAAATTAGAGCTGTACAGGAGAGTTGTGCTTATGTGTGACTGACAGCAGCTGGCAGGTGAAGCTTCACAGGTAATGTGAAAAGAGAGAAAAAGGAAAATAAACTTGGCTGTAGCTAACAACTCATTGATGGCCAGTGTATTAACGAGCAATGACAACACCAGCGTCTGAACAGACTGCAGAGACATTTGTAGGTAAATTTCCCTGCTTTATGTGCTGCAGCTGACCTTCTAATCAGCCAGCTATCTGGCTTGATAACTGTCTTTAGCAGTGCACTTTTCACAGGTTAACATTTGTTTGGTTGTTCGCTAAACAAGCTGAGGTAAGGGACAAGACGTGTTTGTGTTTGAACATTGGCAAGAAAAAAGGAGATTTAAAGGAATACACAGATGATTTGGGAGTTATGCCCTTTCCTATCATTTTCATAGTGAGACAACATGAGCGATATCTTTTTTGTGTCTGCACATCCAGTGGCTGGGTCTCAGCGGTTAGCATTGGGGCTTAGCTTCGCCAATACAATTGAAGTCTATAGGGGGTCAGTAGCCTGCTCAGTAAAAGTGAACAAAAAAACGTTACAGAAACCCTGAAGCTGGCATTTCTGCATGTGCATTTAAAATACACGTTTAAACATTAATTCGAAAAATGAGTCCTTTTTAGTCGTTTTAGAAGAAGTTTGATACACGGAACAATAGTGTGTTTACATTCTGCGCTGTGATCCGCGGAGGGATACACCGGTGAGCAGGCACAGGCACAGACATAGCCTGTAAACAAAAACTCAGTTGTTTATTTAGCCTAACGATATCTCTGGATTATAGTAGCAGCAATGGACGACTTTGAACAGGATTTTGAAGAGTTTCTTGGAGCAGACACAGATCCAGAGCCATACCTGTTTGAGACAGAGGTCAGGGGAGGATTGGTGGTGTAGCTGCGGGGCTTGCCAACGTATGCCTACGGAGGTGGAATCATTTTGCTGCACAGAATGGGATTCGGTGCTACCATCATTGGGGAGGCTAGAGATATATCATCATCATCATCATCATCATCAAGAGGAAAACTGCCGCAGAGAGTGCATCACAAGGAGTGAAAACTTTGCAGTAATCACTAATCCTGGCGTGATTGAAACATTTTTCACGTTCCTAAGAAAAACTGGAAAAAACGCCCCAGGCCTGCAGGAGCTGATGGACAGCTTTCAGTCGAGTGAGTAATATCGCTTTGTAATGCACATTTTCATCTCTTTGTTTGCTTTTACCGAGTGACCTAGCGTACCTGTCCCAGAGCCAGCTGCAGCTGTTGCTCACTGGTGTATCCCTCCGCGCAGGGCGTAAACACACTATAGTTCAGTGTATCAAGCTTCTTCTAAAATGACTAAAAACGACTCTCGTTTTTCAAATTAATGTTTAAGCGTTTATTTTAAATGCACGTGCAGAAAAGCATCAGGGTTTTTGTAACGTTTATTTGTTCACTTTTATCGTAGGCTACTGACCCCCTATAGACTTCAATTGTATTCACGAAGCTAAGCCGCAATGCTAACCGCTGAGACCCAGCCACTGGACGTACAGACACAAAAAAGATATTGATCATGTTGTCTCAATATGAAAATGATAGAGAAAGGGCATAATTCCCAAATCGTCGAAGTATTCCTTTAAGTAGGAAAGCTAATGTGGGCTGTTGTTTTAAAGTTTGTGGCCCTTGTGTGCTATCAGGTTGCTGATAGGCTATATAGAAACTGACAGTATTTTGACTTCATGAATGCTTTTGACTAGGCAAAAGATTTGCGTCTGATCTCGGCAAGAGGGCTTGAGCCTAGATAGTGCAACTAAAAGTGTAAATATTAGGTTGGACTTAGAATGCCTAGTTATGACTGACTGCAACTGGATCCGGATGCCAATGACGCATCTGTGGATTTGCATAATTAGCAAATATCCAGGGTGAACACAAAACATTTCTAGAAATACCCAAAGTTCCTGTCTTGAAATACAAAGCCTCAGTAGCTAAGAGAAAAGTAATGTTTTTTTTCATATTATCCCTTTTAATCCACTTTCCCATTCCTTACAATTATCCTCTCTCTCAACTAGGTTGATAATTAGTCTAGGAAATCGCATCTTCCTGGTTACTGCGGCACTGGACACGCATCAAGGCTTAAAAAAGTCTTACCAAATAGGCAGTGGCACAGTTAAGTAGGTTGAGGTATGGACTTAATGTTAGCTGAAGGTCACCCATTCGCAACCTTTCCACAGCATACAATATCCATACATGGCCCCTGGTGTGTTCTTATCTGGGTAGTTTACTTGAAAAGATGTGTGAGAAATTCCCCCCAACTGTGAAAATATGGTGACATGGTGAAAATTTGGCCAAATTGCCTTCAGCCATGCCACATCACAGCCATCTGAGCCACTTAACTGCCACATGTGGCCCCCGAATGCATGTTATCTGTCCTCATCAAGAGTAATGGCCTTGTTTCTTCAGCTACCTTACGGGTCTGACCTTTTCCACAATACTGAATGTGCAAATTAGTCTTGATTTTGTAACCTGTGACTTTTTTTTTTTTTTTCCATTTTTCCTTTTCTCCTCCCCCCAGAAAAGAAAATGTGCCGCAACACACCAAAGCCCCAGTCAATTCCACGGCTGCAGAGTCATACATCATATTTTGAGTGTATGGATTTCTAATATCTCGCTACAGCAGTCAAGATGATGTAACAGATATGGACTCTGAGCACATATCAAATAGATTCCTTGAGGATATTATTCAATATGGCTGCCAAGAGACATTTGATTAGATTATTAAAATAGATAACTTCATATACCTTAAATTATACTGTGAAATATCAAAAGTACTGCTGGGGGTAATTAGGGGTGGGATGGCATCTATCAATGACCATTTGAAAGAAGAAAGAAATAGAAATAAGGTGTCCCTCCTGTTTAATGGGATGTTCCCACGGCTGCAATTTTGCATCCCTAGCTGTATTGAACACTGGGCCTACTGTCATAAAGATAGAAAATAGCATCCACAGAACACAAATGTGGCATGAGTTACACACTAGTAGTGCTGTAATATTACAAAATGAGTGTAAGTTCTGGCTACGAGTCCTTTGTTCAGGACTTTTACTGCAGCAGCCAACAAGTCAGACCAAAATACGCCGCAACACATATAAGCATGAAAAAGTATATTTAAAGCCACTACACAACAAGATGTTGTAACCAACAATAACACATAACAGAACACTATTTTCCCCAAGATGCTTAATTTTACTCATCAGACCTCTCGACACCTCGAGTCTATTGATGTAACCCAGCCCCATGTTTGCTCTTGAATGGCATGATATGACACCAGAAAGGAGCAAAAGAGTCTAGGGAGGGATATGTTGCAGATTTTCAACCAGCCACGGTAGCCGGCAGACTCTGATATGCTGTTGTTGCGCTTACTTTTGCCATATGATATCGATTCAAAACGTCCCATGCTGACAATTGAGATTGATCAAAATTTTATTGCGATCCCGAATTGAGATCGTATGATTGCCCAGCCCTAGACAGTATGCATAAATGAACTGTGGTAAACATTCCCTCCATCTTACCAGTGCCCAAAACTCCCTGCTCATCTCAGCTCAAATTCAATCTGGATTTTCGCTGGTTCTAGGGCTGTTGCTTGAACTAGAAATTGTGCCTCTGCATTTTCGTATGCCCGCCACTACCAATACAGAGAGTATAAAAGCAAATCAAGAGAGTGATCCGCGCCTCTTTCTCTGTCTATCAAACTCAAACTAATCTCTGATCAAACTGTAGAACTGGGCATCACTGATCAAATAGTACCCAAGATTTTGTAACTGTATTGCCTATTTCTCGCCTGTCTTCATTAACATATTTTAGTGCACTGTTTGGCTGTGAGATGAGAAAAGAAGCAAGTGCCATACTGTTTTCTGTAATGTGAAAACAAAGGCTGAAAAAAACTGAGATCAAACAGTGAAACTAAGCAGTGCTGATCAAATAAGAACCAATATTCTGTTACTACACTATTACTTCATCTATGTCTGGCCTCTGTCTGGTCATTAAACACAATAAGAATTGGCTCTGTCTGATACTGCCATAGCAAATAAAGACTTGGCTCTATTACAACATTCAAGACCAAAGCCCTTAAATTTTGTTCCTTATAAATATACTGGGCCCAAGCACATATCTTTGCAAATGGCTGGCCCACATTGTGGATTCCTGGGTGAGCTAAACCAGGCCAAGCCACCCACTAAGTCTCATCCCAGTAGGGCTGCCCCCTGAAAGTTGAAAATTTGGATCATCAGTCAGAGATCCTTCAGTCGACTGAGATTCTTCAAGTCAAGCAGTCTTTTTTATGTGCTTGTTTTTGTCACTAAGCGTGCAGTGTACTTTTCAGGGCATTTTGGTCCCCAGATTTAGCTGCAGAGCGAGTTTCTTGCTTTCACACCACTCTGCAGACCCAGGGTGAGTATAGGTAAGACAGAGGCATATAGGCTTTGCCTGGTTGGGCTCTAAGATAACTTCAACCTTCAACCTTTTTCTTAGAAGTGGTACCTTGACAGCTCAAAGCAACTAAATACAATATAGTTTCTGACTTTTGATATCTTGTGTCAGCAAAAACCTCATCACAAGTTTCCTAATTGTCATTAGCGTAGTGGAGGGCTAACTTGGCTTGTTTACTATATATTGCGGAACATCACCATCACCCTGACATCACTGTCGCAATCTCTATATGGATAAAAAGGAACAAACAGACAAATATTGCCGATTTCTGACTAATTCTGAGTTGAGTACAGCCCTACTTCCAAAGCATGGCTCCAGAGGGGGGAGGGATCAGTTTCCCGCAGTTCTAGGTGTGATGAATGTTCCCCATAATGGTCCTTGAATCACTCTTAGTCGTGGCCCTCTCATGAGACCAATTTACAATGGGAGACTCTACCAGGAGTTATTGCCCCCAACAAGCTCCCAGGGTCCAAGGACATGCAAATCCCTCCTCCACATTAAAGGGATAGTGCACCCAAAAATGAAAATTCAGCCATTATCTACTCACCCATATGCCGAGGGAGGCTCAGGTGAAGTTTTAGAGTCCTCACATCCCTTGCAGAGATCCAAGGGGAGAGGGGGTAGCAACACAACTCCACCTAATGGAGGCTGACGGCACCCCAGATTCAAACGTCCAAAAACACATTATTGAAACCACAAAATATCTCCATACTGCTCATCTGTAGTGATCCAAGTGTCCTGAAGGCCCGACATAAAAAATTGTTTGGAGGGGCATCGGTGGCTTAGTGGATAGAGCAGGCACCCCGTGTACAAGGCTGTTGCCGCACTGGCCCGGGTTCAACAGCCTGTGGCCCTTTGCTGCATGTCATTTCCCCCCTTCACACTTAACTGTCCTATCTATAAAGGCAAAAATGCCCCCCCCCCAAAAAAAAAAAAAAATATAAAGTTGTTGACGTCACTTGAACTCTGATTCTAGCCTGAAGCTCTAACTGCTTCTCTGTGCACTGCGCTCACATGTGCGTGCTTGCGCAAGACTGTGAGACATGGGCACCGTGTTCATGTGTGTTCACGTGCTTTCACTGGTCTCGTGTGCACACGTGAGCGCGGTGCAAAGAGAGGCAGTTAGAGCTGCAGGCTACAATGAGGCTAAAAACAGAGTTGAAATGACATTTTTCCAAACAACTTTTTATGTCGGGGCTTGAGGACACTTGGATCACTACAGATGAGCAGTATGGAGATATTTTGTGGTTTCAATTATGTGCTTTTGGACATTTGAATCTGGGGCGCCATCAGCCTCCATTAGGTGGAGTTGTGTTGCTACCCCCTCTCCCCTGGGATCTCCACAAGGGATGTGAGGACTCTAAAACTTCACCTGAGCCTCCCTCGGCATATGGGTGAGTAGATAATGGCTGAATTTTCATTTTTGGGTGCACTATCCCTTTAAGGTGGCAACTCACAGAGGAGATAACGCACCCCAGACATGGAATTCGTCAAAAAAAAAAAAAAAATGCTAGCCTTTGTTTCTGGGAATACACCAGTGTATCCATTACCACTGTGCACCAAATAACCCCCCAGACAACAAAGCCAAACTGTAGCGCAGTAGGTGAGTAAAGCCAGCAGTAGACAAATGACTAAAAAACCTGACGGTAGTTTTATTACAGCTGATTCAAACCCAAACAGACCTCAAAACAGGTTTTCCTAAATTCCACCAGCATGTCCTCAGCTCTCCTACAAGAAAAAACACTCTGGACTGTGTTTACTTAAAGATTCCTGAGGGCTGCTGAATGCTTCGCCACCCTGACCACATTTTCCTGCCAGCTTAGTCCCCCACTCATCAAAACACTCAAGCCATTAGAAAAAAAGGATAGTGTATTGATTGTGTGTTCCTGGAGAGTTGCTACAGCTCCCTCAGACATTTACATGTTCAGGGTGGATATAAAATAGGAAATGGTGGATTTGAGCAAAATGCAAATAATCCTATGGGAAATCTTGAGCACTAGATTAAGGCCAGATCCTGTGTGGTGGTCAGACGTGCAGCGTCGCTCATGGCACCATGGGAGGATGCGCCAATGAGGCATATGAAAGGGAAATGCTTAGGTATGCTGAGTGTGTAGCAGAGCACTGGGGCTAGGTTTGCCCTGTGGAGGTTAGATGGAGAGCATTTGTAGTAAAGTCACCCTGTGTGCTCACACTATTTTACTTTTATTTAGTAAAATTCAATTCAGTTAACCGATTCCAGCACACAGCAGAGAGCTGATATTTGTGGCATTCGATACCAGTTTATCATGACTTAGGTCATAGCATATAATATAGGGTGTCGACTTGCTTTTCTTACTTTTTCTTTTCTCAGATATTTTACATTGATGCCTTATAGTTTTCCTGACAGTGCATCTTTTCTGATCCCCACCTGGTTTCATCCATGCAAGGTCTGCCTGACAGCTCAACTTGGAGCACAGCAGGGGAGGTTTGGGCGTGGGGAGCTGCTCACAATGCAGTGCGCTTTTCCAACACGTGGGCCTTTCAAATCTCATATCAGCCTCTACCAACAGTCAGCACCAGCAGACAGAAAGGTGGAGAGACAGAAAGTGAAAGAAAGAGGAATAGATGGTGGGAGAGCAGGGAAGACATGGCCACGGCAGGACGCCCTTCGCTATCGCAGACTGAGGGAGAAGTGAGAAGATGAAGAGGTAGAAATACATACATACAGGGGAAAAACTAATTATGGTGAGAAATAATCTCCCTGTCTTTGTATTTAAGAAAAAAACAATTATTGCCTAGCAGTGTATGCCTTGTGCCAAACAGTCAAGTTGCAGTTTACATCCATATCCAGATTCAAATGTAGCCATGACCAGCAAACAATTCCTCAAATATGGAAGTTGCTGCAATAAGCCACAGATTCTAAATCCTGAGTCATGGCGTTGAGTAATGGCAAAGAAAAGGTGACAATGTGATGTCACCTTGAAGTTAACCTTTGACCTTTGGGGAAAAAATCCTCACGTCATTGTTCTATCCTGTTAGACATTAGTGTGTCATAATTAGCCAATGAATTCTTGAGTTATGGCCAAAAACATGTTTTGTGAGGTCACAGTGACCTTTGACCACCAAAATCTAATCACTTCATCCTTGAAACACCCAAGTAGACGTCTGTGCCAGATGTAATGAAATTCCCTCCAGGCGTTCCTGAGATATCAAGTTCACGAGAATGAGATGGACGGACAACCCGTAAACACAATGCCTGCGGCCAGGGCTGTTGCCGGCGCGGAAACATAAAAAAAGCATGAGAACGAGGCATGTGGCGGGGGGGATGTCCTTGGTTGTTGCAAACTCAAAACGTTCGGCTCACCTGTCATCCCTTGACTCATTTACTTTCACTCTAAATAGCCACTTCAGCAGCTAATACATTGCCCTGGGGGTGAGTCTGGCTGCTGCTGGGTTCAATATTGTGTTTGTGTTTGCTTTTTAAAAGGCGAGCTGGTGCTACTTTAAAAATAACAGCCACTCCTTTTCCAGTACATAATTGCTGACTGAGGGGGGGGAAGGTAAAAAAAAAAAACAAAGACATGAAAGAAATGAAGGACATGAGGCTAGGTATCACAAAGTAATAGATATATTGAGGAAATAGGGGGGAAGAATAGGCCAAACCCACCCTATAAACTCCCACTGGGTGCTTATGTTGGTGGGAACTCCATTAGCAACGATTAAAAAGCCATCACGCTAACAGCTTGTGAACCTAAATAATCACAGGGCCCTGTTTCACTGATGCCTCCCTCACATTTTCTGATGAGCCAGGGGTGTTGCTGCTTTCACCTTATGTTCCCTAAAGGAGCCTGTAATCGCTATTATGTGTGCGGAGGACTTAGGAGGAGACCTCATCAGGGAGAGCACTGGCTCTCACTGAGACTCACTGAACCCCATGTGAGATACCTAAAGCCCCCCACACTTTGCACCAGTCTTTTTCCCCACTCTTCCTCAGTGGCCTCTTCAACATCATTTGCCCCCGACTGTGTGCTTGTGAAGCATGCCGGTATGGTAAGTGATATAAAACAACCTTGCAGTCTACCAGCAGTACCTTCTGTATCCATCCCTAGAGCCAAGGCACAGAGGAAGACTGAAGCTGAAAACATCTGCACGTGTTTTTTTTTTTTCTTTCATTCTGCCTCAATGAAAATCGTGTAAAAAAATGAAAAATAAAAATGGAATGAAGACAGCCGAGGTGCTGTTTGAGTACAGCCCATTTCTTTGCCTGAATCCACCCCACGGCCAAGCTTCTTTACAGGTTGTTTGTGACCTTGTATTACCTCACACTGAACTTTCTCAAACTCTCACTTCCTTTGACGCAAATGTTCAACAGCATACTTGAATACCTGCAGTGCCACAAAGAGATTAATTATTTCTGCAAGAGAAAACATGCAAAGGATAAAAGTAATATCAAAACTAACTAGATTCCAGATGTAAGAACTTAGATGTCACAGCTCTGACAGTTGCAGCAGTATCCCTTTTTGGATGTCTATTAAATAGGCTTATCCAGTTTGGCTGATAAACCAAATGGTCATCTTGTTAAAGCCAATCAGGATCCTTTAAGTCAACATTGTTTCAATGCCAAAATCTTGTTCTTCAGACATGTTGTATTTTGTTACAGCACACAATTCGAATAAAGTCTCTTTGACTCATTAATTACACTATGTAGCTTTGTTGTTTTGTATTGGTTTAACCTTTAAAACCATGATATTTAATGATACTGACCATAATCTTGAAAAAACAAATATTAGCATCATGATAATATAAACAAAACTAGGGCCCGACCGATTTATCAGCCGGCCGATTATAGCCATTAGAGAATAATCGTCAATTGGCCGATTGGCGCCGATGTTAACACTTATATTTTCATCACTAATAAAATGCAGGGACTATGGTGTTTTACTTAGAAATGATGTCCTTGTGTTACTTTTTGCACTATAACCTACCTCTGTTAAATTGGCAATAATAAGAAGAACTCTGGCACTGTGAACATACATGTGAATGTCTTAATTCATATAGACTTTGCATGATTATTTTATTTCCCAGAGGTTTACTGCCTTTTTGCACGTCATATTTTTTATTTATTTTGTGTTCAGACTGTCCATATGCTGCTTGTTCCACGCAATTTCTGATAATAAAAGTATTTGAAAATAGTAAAATGTTCTTCCTTCAATTTATATCTTTGTAACAAGTGTTTGAACTATATTTAAGCCATCAAAAGCAGGTATTTCGGGGGGGTTTTCAAACTGAAAAACGTAAAAATTTAATCGGCCGATATATCAGTTATCAGATTTTTTTATTCCATAATATTGGAATCGGCCCCAAAAAATCCATATCGGTCAGGCCCTAAACAAAACCCAGGATAAGACAAAAAAAAAAAGTGTTAGTCCACCTCTTAATACTTAAAATTAATCACAAATTAACCACAAATATAAACCTTTTGTTTTAATCAAGTTCAAGTTTATTGTTATAAAGTTAAATAGTACAGTGTACATTCAATGTAATGAAATACTTGAGCCCTGGCTTTTTATCTCAGCCCTTAAAACCTATAAATAATACAATAAATAAAAATACATATCCTTAGATTAAAATAAGCAACATATAATTAACATAATAGCAGCATATAATAAACTCAAATAATCCACACCATCCACACTCCTTAAGTGCTACTATTCAGTAGTCTGACTGCCTGGGGGTAAAAACTATCTCTGAGGCTGGAGGTCTGAGCTCTGATGCTCTGCAGGGGCTTCCCTGAAGGAAGATAAGAGAAAAGGCTGTGTGCAGGGTGACTCGTGTCCTTTAAAACACAAAGTGCTTTCTTCCTGCAGCAGGTGGTATAAATGTAAGCATCTGAGGTAGCGGTGATACTATGATTTTTGGCGCTATTTCCACTATCCTCATCAGGCGTTTATGATCCTGTGCTCTGAAGCTGCCAAATCATACCAGTATGCATCCAGTCAAGATGCTTTCTATTGGACCAGTAGAAGTTGATGAGGGTTTTTGTTGACATGTCATGTTTCTTCAGATGCCCCAGAAAGTAAAGTCTCTGTTGCACCTTTTAGATATCACAACTGGTGTTGAGAGACCAGGAGGGTGAGTCTGTGATCTGGATACCTAGGAACTCGAGTCTGTTTCAACAGGGGTGTTGTGTCTGTAAACAGGTTACTTGACAGTTTTAATTTTCCTGAAGTCAATGATGAGGTCCTTTGTGTTCTCAACATTGAGGGAGAGATAGTTGTTCTGACATCATACGGACCGCTCCCTCACCTCATTCTTACATGCATCTGTTGTTGTTTGTAGTGAGTCCAATTACTGTAGTGTCATCCACAAATTTCACAATGCTGATAATATGATGTTTGGCCACACAGTCATATGTGTATAGACTGTAAATCAAGGGGCTGAGACACGAACCTTGTGGAGCACCAGTATATAGAACTGTGGTAGATGAGTAGCTGTTTCCAGCTCTTACTGTCTGGAGTCTACTTGTCAGAAAGTCAAATTACCACCTGCACATTGAATTGCAGAGTTTTCAGTTTAGACACAAGATTAAATTATATGATTGTGTTCAAAAAACTGCTGTGACCAATAATCAGAATTCTGACATAGGTGTTTTTACATTCCAGATGTTTCAGAACAGTATGTAGAGCCAGTGATACAGCATCATTAACTATTTGACTGATAAGCAAACTGTAGTGGGTCAGTATTGGCAGATATCTTATGATTTATATAATGCTCTGTATTTTTCTAAAACCACTGGACAATTTTATTTGTTAGCAAATGTCACTCAAACAGAGGTAAAAAGTTCATTTGTTGAAGACTATTTTCAGCTGGATGGAACACTGAAGGTAAACTATGCAGGATTGTCATTTACTTTTTTGTTACCAGCAAAAGTGAACATAAAAGCCAACCCCAGATTCACTCTCATTCAGCATTTCACCGCACTACATTTGTATTTCTTGGCACTGTCTCTTGGATGCCTGTTGCTTATGGTCTGACACCTGGTTGCTACCTTTTTCTAAAGCCCAAACCTCACTTGAGCACCATGGCTGTGCACGCCCATAAACATCCCAGGCACAGAAAATAAGAAACAAATAAGAAAATACAGTCAGAGGTCAGAGTCTCTGCAGATAAATATACCCCCACACTTCTAGTGGGTCATAAGTGATAGCTGAGAGGGATTACTTCTGTATGAGTCAAAAAATTGTTTTTTAGGAATATCCTGCAGAGTGTGCCTTAAAGAGTTTCCTGAAATAGGGTGAATACTGTATAAAGAGTTCAATAAAGTGATTTTATTGTGTAGTCTAGAAGGAGAAATAGGTCCCCATGTACTTGCATGGCATTTTTCGTAACCTGTTTTTTTAGTACCCTAATGGTGTCTGGTAAAGAATTTCTCATTTCGCCAAGGTCAGCTAATGGCCCATGGGGTTTGTTTGGCTTTCATCTTAAATTGATGTTCATGTGAGTGGTGAAAAACACAGATTTCCAGAACTCCTGAACCAGACATCATACAAAGACTAATGAACCTACGTTTTTCATATAATCACGACACCAGGAATCAATTGGAAAGGTCATTGACATGGTCCAACCACATTAGGCTAGTAACAATTTAACTCTGCAGTAGCCAAATGACATTAGTTTACTCTCTCATATCAATTGTAAGTTTATTAAATGGATGGCAATAACTCTGACTTAGATGGTAATCTGACATTGCAACTAAAAGCAAAAGTCAGCAAAACCCAGTTTCATTTATCGTCAGCATCGTCCATCTAATCAATAATCTCCACCTCATTAAAAGTGACTCCACTGTTTTTTCCTTCCATATCTTTGCAATTAAAAATTCATTAAAACAATCCAGACAGTAAAAAATAATATAACACACATATCAATCTACATAAATCATATGTGTTTAGAAGCTGGCATAAACAACAGCCCAACACTGCTGCCTATCAGGGTGGGTTGGTGTGAAACAGGTTTCTTTGACCCCATCATGAAGCAAAAGCTGCTGATGATGGAGGGCTGCAACAAGACAATGAAGCTCACATCCTCAGAGAGAAAGGGAAAGCAATTTACACTCACTGGCCACTTTTATTAGGTACGCCTTGCTAGTACTAGGTTGGACCACCTTCTGCCTTCAGAACTGCTTTAATTCTTGGTGTCATAGATTCAACAAGGTGCTGGAAACATTCCTCAGAGATTTTGCTCCATATTGACATGATGACATCACACAGTTACTGCAGGTTTGTCAGCTGCACATCCATGATGTGAATCTCCCGTTCCACCACATCCCAAAGGTGCTCTATTGGATTGAGATCTGGTGACTGTGGAGGCCATTGGAGTACAGTGAACTCATTGTCATGTTCAAGAAACCAGTTTGAGATGATTTGAGCTTTGTGACATGGTGCGTTATCCTGCTGGAAGTAGCCATCAGAAGATGGGTACACTGTGGTCATAAAGGGATGGACACGGTCAGCAACAATACTCAGGTAGGCTGTGGTGTTTAAATGATGCTCAGCTGGTACTAAGAAAATCTCCCCCACACCATTACACCACCACCACCAGCCTGAACCGTTGATACAAGGCAGGATGGATCCATGCTTTCATTTTGTTAACACCAAATTCTGACCCTACCATCTGAATGTGGCAGCAGAAAGTGAGACTCATTAGACCAGGCAACGTTTTTCCAATCTTCTATTGTCCAGTTTTGGTGAGCCTGTGTGAACTGTAGCTTCAGTTTCCTGTTCTTAGCCGACAGAAGTGGCACCTGGTGCGGTCTTCTGCTGCTGTAGCCCATCTGCTTCAAGGTTTGACGTGTTGTTAATTCAGAGATGGTCCTCTGCACACCTTGGTTGTAACCAGTGGTTATCGGAGATACTGTTGCCTTTCTATCATCTTGAACCAGTCTGGCCATTCTCCTCTGACCTCGCCTAGGCATTTTGGCCTAGAAAACTGCTGCTCACTGAATATTTTCTCTTTTTCAGACCATCCTCTGTAAACCCTAGAGATGGTTGTGTGAAAATCCCTGTACATCAGCAGTTTTCTGAAATACACAGACCAGCCCGTCTGGCACCAACAACCATGCCACATTCACTTAAATCACCTTTCTTCCTCATTCTGATGCTCGGTTTGTACTTCAGCAGGTTGTCTTGACCATGTCTGCATGCCTAAATGCACTGAGATGCTGCCACATAGCTGATTAGTTATTTGCGTTAATGAGCAGTTGAACAGGTGTACCTAATAAAGTGGGCAGTGTATATGTTCTATGCCTTGATATATTAATTTGCACAATATCCTACCAGAATATCCTAAATAGCTTAATGCTCCAGTGCACTGGTTGTACTATACTTGTGCTTGTATTGAAGCTAATTTAGCACCAGGAGCAGAGCAACCTGACCTCCAGCTGCTCATCATGTCAAAGGTCTAAGAGGAGCCACTTGATGTTGATTAGCTAATGTGCTATGTGCCATATGGGTGCATGAAAACCTGTTTCTTATTCTGAACTACTGCTCTCATAGCCTGTCACATACAGTGCGTGTTAGTTAAGGCTAAGAAAAACACTGCATATCAGATTAAAAATGACTCTTGTATAGCTGCTCTTACAAGTTGAACCCTTTTGGACCTGTACAAACTAGGCCAACGTGTTGCAGCAAAGTAGGATCTCTACCCTGACGTTATCCTGTTATACTCTGACGATTTTCAATAATGTAGCCACTCCTCAGTTGAGCTGATCTGATGATGTAGACGTCAAGGCAGCATGAGTTTAATGCGGCGAGAGCGGACAAAAGCTAATGGACGGGCAGGAATTTAGGAGACAAGAGTTATACATCTTTCATGCTCCCCTAAGCACGGACCAATTTGAATATTTCTGATATGCTATTTATGCTCACTGTAGCAGCGGGGATGTGGAAAGAGACACAGCAGTAGAGACAGCAAGGGAGTGTGTGTGTGTGTGTGTGTGTGTGTGTTTCAGTGTGTTGTAAAAACACATTTGTGTGCAAAAAGACAGAAGAGAGTGAGATGCATAATTTAACCAAGATTTCATTGGAACTGAAATATCTTCGTAATAAACCAAAATGAAGCTGAAACTATAGCTGTATGCAGAGCCAGCTACACTGTAAGCACTTTGATCTGAATGTGAATAGTTTAACAGATAAATATTTCCCCTGTGAAAATACATTAATATTCAATGAGCTGTACTTATTTCATCACATTTTGAAGAGACAGTCATCAGTGATGAAAATACTGTCTAGAAAGCAGTGAAATTACACAGTAACCCTTACAGCCAGAAATTCCCAGCCCCATACATTATACACTGTCTGCTTTCCGTTAATGTATCTGTCAGTCCTTGTTACTTTATTATGTTGTTTTAATGTTAAGTGTTGCTGTGGAAGAACATGTATTCTCAGCAGATCTACCATGCATAAATAAAGGTTAAATAAATACATTAAATGACAACAATTTCTAATTAGTATCAAGGCTTATTTGTGTGTGGATAAATAAAGAGATCATGCCCGATGTAAAACTCGTGAACCTGCACATGAATATGTAAACAGAGTGACTGGAGACCACCTGTCTGAATCCATCTTCTAGTGTGTGTGTACTTGGTTGGGTGTGGAGAACAATTAGCTTGGCAATTATGCATCTCGGTTGGAGGCAATTAACGGTTACTGGAGCCATTCATGTGCTGTTTTATTTACAGGGAAGTGCCATGCAGCACTGTTGAAAATACCAAAATTCAGAGGGATGAAGCTGACCCAGGAAGTGGAGTAAACAACACCTGCATTGCAGTCGGAAATTTATCCTGCTTGGGGGCCAAAAAGTCACCCAGTGAATCAGATTACTACTGTTGGTGTGGCAGTAAAAATAACAGTCTGGGATGTTTCTGATTCGGTGTTTGAATGAAAAATAAGGATGATTATTATTTAAAAAGTAAACATATCACATCCTGATCACGGTTGAATCATATCGAATCAGCTTTAAACTGCAAAACAAAAAAACAAATACTGGAATAAAAACATCTTAAATAAAGCAGATGTAGCAATCAACTAAAACGCCATCTAAAAAGTACACAGTAAACCTCTTATTAAATGAAATCATTTATTTAATTCATTCATTCTTCTCACCTGATTGGTGTGGGAGTGAGTGAAGTGCTCTCGAGAGTCTACAACCTTTTAAAATATCTTTATTTTCAAGCATTTCACACTGCATGATCAGACACAGCAGCAACTTCAGATAATCTTTAGTCACACAAGGCCCGGTCTTGCTTCAAGTAAATCCTTTCAAATGTGTGAGGAAAGCTGAACAAAGTGGACATGCATGCAATTGAGCCATTATCTAGGATGGGAAACCAGGCTGTATGTTCTGGTTTGTTCATTTTACTCATCTTCACTGCCTCTTCTGTGTCAGCTGCAAGCACATCAGACTATTAGACGGCCCCTTTTTAAGTTCAATATTGATCTTGGATGCCAATGCAGAGGCTCGCAGTAATTGAGTCTTATCTTGATGGTTGTAAGTTTAATGAGGTTGGCTGTGGCCATAGATCGCCGTGGGCTGGCAAAAGGGAGGGATGAAAGGGACGCACGCAGGGAGGGAGGAATGGAACATAGGCTTTCCTGAAAGAAGCAAATCCAAGGCCTAACAAATGGCTGTGACTAACTCACATGTTGGAAAGATGGAGGGAAAATCATCTGCTAGTATTATGACAACTCAGCCAGTGTGTCAGATCTCTGCTGTCATCTGTATTGGGTTGTTGTCAAACAAGTGAGAGCATATGAAGAGCACTACACAGGCAATTTTTATGGGCAGGGAAATGATGCCTTGGCCTCCAATACAGAGAAATGTAAACATGCAATGTATCAGAGTTGCAAGAAGCATCAATATTGAAGGACATCGTATATGTGAACCTCTGTTTGCATTATGAAAGATAGCGCACATCCCGTAGCAGCATCTGATACTACAAGATTGGAATTTGTATTCAGACTTTTGCTGTTTGCCTTGCAAGTGATGTGAAATGATTCAATATGTCATTACATCAGATATCTGGCCTTCATTTTCACCATAAATATTCCCTGCAAAGACTGTTCTCTCTTGTCTTAGTGCTTGCCATAAAAACATGTGTATATCCCTATACGGTGAATGTATCTTCAGAGTGATATGTGCTGCATCCTGTGCTACCTGTTGTGCACCCCACACAATCCCCCGAGCTCAGCATGGGAAGAACGGTTGTCAACACACCCATGCAACAAAAGATGAGTCATGTTAATGTGAACGCTATTGATATCTCTGCACCAGCAGTGAAAATTCATGCGCATTTATTAAACTCGGCCAATAGAGACATTCTCATTTTAATGCAGTAAACATACTCCATCTACACATTTTCTAAAAGGCAGCCTAAACACCAAGCGGTTCAGTGGTTCACGCTGAACAACAAGCCTGGCAAGAAGGTCAATATCTGTTTCCATTTAGATTATTCGTAAAATCAATTGCTCATGAGGAGAGTGGATTTAACGAGTTGTGATAACGAGCGCAATCCATTTTTACTTGATCATTCACAAAATCGACCAGACAAATGGTAAATGCTCAATGAAACTGAAAACATTTTATCTCCTTATGCATTTCTGTATCTATATTATGTAAATGCAGCAGCTAAGTACGTGGTGAACAGGGAAATGTCATTACAGATCCCGTACTCATTACCACATTACCACCCATCAAACGCTTGCTGGAAAATGATGATTGAACATAAACTGTCCCTGTCGAACTGACTGACCGTGGGTAAGCCTGTCGACCTGTCTCCTGACCCGTCCAATTCCCCCATAGCTAAAACTAGACAGTACACATAATGTGGGAAAGTGAGGCGGCGATGCATAAAAATGCTCAAAATGTCTAATTCATCTAATAGTCAGCCATCTCCTCTGTGCTTCCTGTGGACAGCCACCGAGGGGCTCAGTGTCATTTAGAGGTGAGAGCAGCATGAGCAACCACAGAAAATATTACTTTTATTCAATGGATGTGATATGATTGACAGCCTTGAATTGCTTTGCCCGCGACCTTGGAGGACTGGTGCTCAGACTGAAGTTAGCATTTTGTGTGGGTGTGAAACTGTGGCCCTGCAGTCGAGTCTCATACGGATGCTGCTCCTTGTTTGCCTCTGCTTTGTATTTTCAGACATGGGCTAAATGCAGTATATAGTCACATGCACTAAATGTAGAGAACATTGGGAGCATAACATTTATGATGTGGAATGACCAGTTTCTATCTTACAGACTGTTTGGATATAGGTAGATAAATTTCACAAGTCACTGCATTCTCTTTATGGTGTTCCTGAAGTATGTGACGGAATAAATTAATTTAATTCTGATCTGTATAAAAACCTGAGGACAAAACTGGGAGGTGCTTTGAATGCCCTTTTAACTGTAGTTTATATAAATGACTTGGCATATGCAAATAAAAAGTGTAGTTGGTAGAAAGTGTAGAGGTGGAGGCGATGCTAAGTAATTAGGGCCGTAACGGTACACATATTTGTGTCGAACCGTTCGGTACGCGACTTTCGGTTCGGCATGACCCTGTACCGAATTATTGGGCGCTGGATATTATTTTAATTTATTTTGTTTTATTTTAATTCTGTTTTTGCGAGCTGAACCATTTAAAATACCTAGTTCCCCGACGGACATAATTGAGTGACAGACCGAGTCCGACCGTAAATCTCCGCTTTCACTTTGTGCAGCGCATTCTCGCATTTTGACAACATGGCAAGTGAGCCTGACGAACCTGAAGACCCACCCGCAAACCTTAAGTCCTCTGTTTGGGAACACTTTGGTTTCAGGGTAAAATATGAAGATGGAAATAAACAAGTGGACAAGACAAAAGCAGTGTGCCGACACTGCAGAACAGCGGTCGGGTATGTACTTGGAAACGCGTCTAACATCCTAACGCATCTAAAGCGACACCACCCGAGTTTGAACGTTAACCGGCACGACTAGAAAAAGCAATCTGGTGCAAACTACGATATCGTCGTCGTTTAAAAAGAAAGAGCGTTTCCCTGACCATTGCGCTAAAGAAATAACCAACACCATGGGAGCTGAGTAAAATTGTTTAAGCTGCACTTTAGATATAAGCATGTTTTGTTTACTGCACCTTAATAAAGTGGGAAAGCTCAGTAAGTTCCCAGTAAAACTGAATCTGAGCAGGCTTTAAAGCTGACCAGCTGCACTATACTTTTTATTTTAATTGAGTAAAATTGTTAAAGCAGAAATGTATATTTATATTTTTCATTCAAAAAATGTGTTAAAAAAACAGCAGGATTTTATTTTTCACTTTTATATTTCTATTTTCATTCAAACAATGTGAAAAAGCAGGATTTTATATATATTTGTTTCATTCAAAAATTGTGTAAAAAGAGTTAACTGCTGTGGTGGTATGTTTTAATAAGGTTACCAGTAAGTAAAAGATATTTCATAGTTGTCTATTTTTGTCCATTACTGTACCGAAAAAAACCGAACCGTGACTTGTGTACCGAGGTACATACCGAACCGAGATTTTTGTGTACCGTTACACCCCTATAAGTAATCTATTGTATGCAGATGATGTTGTCCTATCTAGGGTTGCAACTGTCGACTACTTCTATTATCAGTTTTTTTTCAACTACCTGACTGATCATTTTGTGAATAAAATACCAGATAATAGTGATTGAATAATTAATAATTATCAAAAGAGTAACCAATCAGCGTTAACAGACTAATCATGTCAGATCTAGTGCTGTCCGGGGATGAAAATGACATGCAACAACTTCATTTATAACTGAAAACCAAAAAAATACCTTGACCTTGCAATAGCATGGATAAGAAGTTAAAGTTTTTAAAAGTATTTGGGTGACAGCATATCATTTTTGGCTTGGGTACAAAAACTCTCTCTGAGTCTCAAAGAAGGGCACTTTGGGAGTTATTGGCAAAGCTAAGTCAATTTGATTGATCCTCAAACACCAATTTCTTACAGGCCGGAGTATGCCCCGTTCTTGAATTTGCGGACGAGGTTTGGGGTTATCAGAGTTACCCAGAGAGAGGAAGACATCCATAAGTGAGCCATCTGATAGTCATTGAGTGTGCACAAATATGCCATAATTTCAGCTGCAAAATGATAAATGGAGCTGAAGCCCTGTGAGGTTTGATGAGAAGTCTATTTCACTTAAAACTATTTAAATGGGGAAAATACACCGGTCATGGATATAGGACGTGTTTGCTGTAAATACAAATTTGATGAACATGTCTCTATACTGGGGAGAAGTAAGGTAAGATGGAGGTCGTACAGTTGATGAAATGGAGGCATAGCCTGGAAGGAAAAGAGTGCAATTTGTCTGAATTAGTATCTTCAGAGGACAATTTGGTCGCTATGGTTCTCGACAAATGGCTGTTTTAAAGAGTTTGAACGGAGGCTTATTCATGTTTGCTTTATGTATATTTGCTTGGGATCAGCACATCTTGAGGCAGTTTCTTTTTTCTCTGCAAGAGAAAATGGTGGCAATGGAGACAGACAAGCAATCTAAACAGGTACTTTTTATTTTGCTAACTTGTGCTTCCTTGCATTCTCTCCCCTCGTTCCCCCTCCGCCATCATGGAGGATCTTCCAAGCCCACAAATGCATCTCATGGTGACGAGGAGAGAGGACGCTTCTGGACGAGCTTAGAGTGAGGAACCAAAAGGTGTATCTTATGTGGAAGTATTAATCAAGTGACGTGATGTATGGAAACCGCGCCTCCATATGTGGCGCATTAAATGATGTTGCTTAAAGGGATAGTGCACCCAAAAATGAAAATTCAGCCATTATCTACTCACCCATATGCCGACGGAGGCCCTGGTGAAGTTTTAGAGTCCTCACATCCCTTGCAGAGATCGGTGGGTGGAGTGGCTAGCACACCTAATGGCAGACGGCGCCCCAGACTAACGTCCAAGAACACAAAATTGAATCCACAAAGTATCTCCATACTGCTCATCTGTAGTGATCAAAGTGTCCTGAAGCCCCGACATAAAAAGTTTATTTCAAAAAGCGTCATATGAACTCTGTTTTTAGCCTCACTGTAGCCTGTAGCTCTGACTGCTTCTCTGTGCTCCGCGCTCACGTGTGCGCGCTCAGGGTGATCTGTGATGCACGGTCTCTGAAGAGCAGCAGGCTCGTCAGTACTGATGTCCAGATTCTCAAGTGCAGGCATCGCCAATTCCCAGTCTGAGCAGCAAAGACTTTCCTCACCCGTTGGCATTGCTTTGCATTTGAAACAGCTACACCACCAGGTTTCCAGTGCTCGACTCCGGTATTCTGCGGCTGGCTGAGGGTTAGGCTCATGAGCTGCGGCGGCTGCTTTGTCCAGTAGCCTGAGTTCCGTGCGTATACTCGGGCTCAAACAAATACGGCTCAACAAAGAAATGCTGTTCCTCCTCAATTTCAAAGTCTTCAGACATGTTGGGCTGTCCTTTGCTAAAAGACTGTAGTGCAAATTATCTTTTAGCTCTGTGGTTACGTTGTCTCTCCCTGCGGTGCACGTGTCACGTGATGTAAACATGGGTAAGCAAAGTTCATGCCTTAGCTGGTCGCGCGCACACGTGAGCGTGCGCAGAGAAGCAGTCAGAGCTACAGGCTACAGTGAGGCTAAAAACAGAGTTCATATGACGTTTTTCGAAACAACTTTTTATGTCGGGGCACTTGGATCACTACAGATGAGCATGTTGGAGATACTTTGTGGATTCAATTTTGTGTTCTTGGACGTTAGTCTGGGGCGCCGTCTGCCATTAGGTGTGCTGCCCGCTCCCCCCGCCAATCTCCGCAGGGGATGAGCACTCTAAAACTTCACCAGGGCCTCCGTCGGCATGAGGGTGAGTAGATAATGGCTGAATTTTCATTTTTGGGTGCACTATCCCTTTAAGACTGACACCATGCAACCAAGGGTTTCTCATTTGACCAATTTGGCTCCCCTTTCCTCGCATCTCTCTCCTCACTGGGAGGAGCTAAGACGCAGGGAAGACATACAAGTGAGTGGAAGCAAGGAGCCACGTTAGCATAATGAAAAGCGCCCGATGTCTACACGCAATTTTCTGGGTATATGGAGTTCCCTCTATTTCTCTGAGTCACTGGCTTCTCTCCTCCTCACCCTTAGTGTCATTTTTTTTCTCTGTTTCTTCCTCTCTCCTTATCTTCCCACATGCAGACAAAACCCACACACACACTAAGGAATATATGCTCGTGGTGCAATGAAAACATCTATCCTCAGGAGAGTATGTCCCCATGGCCTCAGCCAAGTGTGTGTGGGCTGATGAGGTGAAAGTAATCTAAATGGTGTTCTGAACGGCAGAGGTGGCACACAGCATACGACACACACATACACGCACACACACAGTCATGGTAAATCGTATCATCACACCCCCATTGTGGAATATGGGCCTTTCCAGAGGACACCATTGCTCCAAAGGGGGTGGAAATATCAAAAATGAGTTGAACCTCCACTGAGATGGAGGGTCACTGCCGTTCTTCGCAATTTTCTGTCCCTTTCTCTCAGGGGTCAGTAATTGAGCGTCGGAAATTGGAGAAATTGCCACGAAGTCGAAACAAAGTCACAAAACAGCTTTATTTTCTCGGTTATATATGAACAGGGAAAAAGCCAACTGGGAACAGATGAGAGGGCCAGAAGGTGGTTTTATGTCTTTCCATGTTTGCACAAAACAAGTGTGTGTGCCTGTGTATGTTGTGTTCGTGTGCAGGCTGGCAGTCGTTCAGTGGCAGTAATTTCCCTTGTCATAAATGGTTGTGTTAGTAAAGATGCCCTCGCTGGTCCCTGAGCTGGTTTCCAAATGTAGAGCAAAGCATCTCCTGACACACCATCGCAGCTTGGCGGCTAAGTGCAACTTGTTTTCATCTTCAAGGACAAAGTGACCCATTGTCATTGACACTAAAAGCAGGGAAATTTGAGAGCATCTGATCTTCCGGGGATATTAAACAAGACAAATAGGCATCCTCACATCAGCATAGCAACAAAGAAATGTGTTTGATGCGGACTGAGAATATGGGAGAACTTGCAGTTGTTGGCACTGACACTGAAGGACATTTTGGTCAAGGCTGTATGGTGGCTACAACTTACACAAAGCCTTGTGGGAAGCAGCCAAATAAAAACATGCCCTGTGAAAATTTAAATTCTAAATGAGTTATAAGAGCGATTTATACCACAAGATACAATAGGTTGTTAGAAATGACAAACCTTCAGATATAGGTCATATACAGAACAAATCACTTGTCTTTATTATGCTCTCAGGATTATCCTCCTTACTCAGTAATGACAAGAAGAACTAGGAGGTTACTGGCAAAATGCTGCACTACACCAGCAGAGAAAGAAAACACCCTGATTGCAGTATCAAACAATTTATCATCCCAAAATCGCAAGATCAAAGTTTAAAATTAGATTTATAATGTACTTCGAATCTTTGCAAAAAGATGTATTTTGAGATTCACCATTTTCACTTATCCCTTTTTAGAGGGACAATTTAATTTTGCTTTATCCATTCCTGGGCTTGCTGATATATTCATAGAAAACAATAAGTGTTCTTCCACATGCATACAATCTGAATCTTGGCAATTTCTTTCCTCTGGCTTTGCAGTATCTACAGAAATGTAATCTGTGTGTCTGTATTAAAATTCATGAGGAGAGATAAGAGGGGACTTTCATTAGTGTGGGATTCTGAAGCTGGTAGTTTTGAGGAAAAGTAAAAACCAAAATACTTCCAGCAGCACTTTCTAGGATCCCATCTGAGGTCAAGAAACTGAGGTCAGGGAGGCTCAGTTTTATTGGAATGCATTTGCCATTTGACAAATGCTATTTACGTTACTTGTTGCACTGCACAGAGCATAAACTTGGCCAGTAGAGGGTGGTCAGGACACAGTGGGGAAAGCAGATTGCAGGAAACGGAAGAGTCACTTTTCACTAAGGTAAGTAACACAAGTCAAAATTAGAGGGTTTTCCCTTTTCCTGCATAGAAGACACACAGCAATATCTACAATTAAATTGCGTTTGACCATGCTGGAAACAAAGCATTTGACAACAAATTTCACAGCATTTTCCACGTTTTGCGACAGCTCATGCAACATGCTCAACACACCCATCTACAACAACTCCTTCCTCTACTGGTTGGGTAAAGGTATCGACCAAATTGCATTGGTACTGCTGAGTACCAGTTAACCTTAAAATCAATCTGGGCCTAATTTTAGCACCTGAGAGTGCATTGAGGTGCAAGAGCGTGCTGCGTTCTGGCTGTGATGTAGCCGCCAGAGCTAATTGCAGCCACTTTTGATAATGAAGGACGTAAAATAGCTGTTGGGGTCACAGCTAGAAGGTGGTGCAGCCATTAATAGACTAATCATGTCACTTTTAGTCCAGGGATGAAAACTGTGGCACCAGGTGGAAACCACAGACATGTTTTCCATTGCATCTCATGGCATAACCGTGACCTGAACCACGTATTTATGCCTCAAGACGATTTTTTCCACAATACACGAGGATGATGCACAATAAAAACGCAGTAAATAAATACATTTATCTAATCTATATTTTGCAGCCTTTATGGAGCAGAGTGTGCTGCTCTTGTTTATAATCCCACTGACTCTCCATTTACTTCAGCTCAGCAGCTGGTAGTTTGGACCTATTTTTTATAAATGAAATTACATTGTTGTTACCACAGAGAGAGTAAAGTACCAAATAAAAGTACCGTTGAATTCTGGTACCATATTCCAGGTATTGGTTCAAATGTAAATTGGTACCAAAGCCCACTTCCCTATACTGTAGATGACACTGCAGAACAACAGTGTGAAAACATTTGAGATTTATTAACTGCAGGTCATGCATGCCACAGCATTTTGAGGCAATAAATGAGGTTCAGTAAGTAAGACATAAATAAAGTTTTTACATAGCTGACTGCGTAATACACGACGTGACAGCAGGTTGGTTGGTGGGACAAACAGCTTAGGACCCCAAAACTGTGTCAGCCCTGTTTTGATATATAGACTTTGGAAAGAACACAATGTTCAGCATTTCCCTCACAGCTGGCTGAGCACACATTGTGATGGAGAGGACTTGTGCTGGACATTTTTCACACCAAAAATTGCCCCACGTGTGAAAAATAAAGCTGTTAGAGTGGAGCTGCTTGTTGAACAGCTTTTTTTTTGAAGAGTAGTTCTCTACAGCAGTGTTTCCACAAACTTTGCTTACATTTCCATCAACCCTTTTTACACACAAAAAACATTCATGTTTAAAAATGTTGCCACATGCTCACTACCTGGCAGCTACACCTTCACCAATATTTATCCTCTTTGGTAACGGGCATAAATGGTTATAACGATAACCATTCAGCCAAGTGATATTGTGTATCAGTAACAGTTGGCTCTGATGCTCTGACAGGAACCCAGATTGACTGCATTTTCTTTGACAGATTAAAGAAGTGAGCCGCTGTCTCTGACTTCTGAGATACTGCATTGTCCAACAGCAAAAATGTTAGAAGGCATGCCAGTTTATGTTTGACGCATCTACTTACTTCCATGAAAAGCTAATAAGGTGCAGGTGCCCACACACTTTGTCATCGCTCTGCACGTCTGGCACCGACACTCCTACTGCTAATTAATAGTGAGGACAGAATCGGAGTGCCACGGTCCTCTCTGTTTTAAGCGTATGTCATGCTGTCACCAGAAATTTGTTTTGTGGCGGGGACTCGAGTGTGACTGCAGGCTTCCTGACAAGGCTTCAGGCGCTTGGTTTCTAAGCACCAGCTGGTCACTTATTAGCTCTGGCATGCATTGGAAGTGCTATTGATGCACAGTTAATGGAGAAAAACAGTCTCAACTCCTGTGCTTATTTTCACAGTCCGTAGCCAGAGCTGGCAGAGAGCTACAACTGCAGGTACTATTACATCAGCTAAACCCTGAATTTATGCAGGAGACACTACAAATTATGTGTCTAATTAAAGTAAAAAAAATGTAGTCATCTGATTAACAAACTTCTTAAGAGTGTCTCATTATACCTTACCAGGTCTGAGGGGTAAACCTGACCTTCCTCATAACATGAGGATGAAGATGTAAGCCTAAAGCAGGCAGTGGAAGCAACGTCTAAAACACCAATATCCTTGGAAAATTTAAACTTTAAACCAGGAAACAGTCAGCCAAGGTCCCAATTATACCACTTTTAAACAAGTGGCAATAAGCACCATTTTATTCAGAAGTGACGATAAAAAAAATATCATATGACTGACTGCTGGTTAGGAGCCTTGGCTGCAATTTATCCGTCAATCTTCATTGAACCCCTTAACGTGTAGTCACAAGCTTTGGCAGTGACTGAAAGAATGATTTCACAGACAAGCGGCCGAGATGATATTTCTCCACAGGGTGGCTGGTCTCACTCTATGTGATAGAGTGAGTAAGCTCAGTGGTTTGTGAGGACCTTGATATCAAGCCACTGCTCTTTTATATTTAGAGGAAGTAAGCTGAAATCGGGTAAACACTAAGGATGCCCCCTGGCTGCCTCCCTCTGGAGGTATTCCGGGGAAGACCGTTTGGAAGGAGAACAGAAGGAGGATGCAACTCCCTGATGGAGTGGGAGTGTTTAGGGATCCCTTAGAAGGATCTGGAGGATGTTCTAGGAAGAAAGTGTAGACATTTGGTCTGCTCTGCTAACACTCGCACATCCAGGGCAACAATGAGCAACTCAAAGATGGATGGGTGGTTTCACTTGTTAGCACTGAGGACTAGATCTTTCAGTGTACATTGTGTGCATCCAAGTCGTAGTTATACAAGCACGGAATTTAGCTCAAGGCCAATAGTGTCACTGGTCCAGATCACCACCTGAAGATTACTCAAGGGCATGGTCACACATTCATGAATTTAACATTGGTGAATATTTACCTCCCATTTATTTCCATTCAATTCGACTGAAGAGGCAAAAAAAAAACCATTTGGCTCTGGTGGCAAAGTAAATTTGCATCTTCTCATTGCGTGGAGTCCAACTTTTGCGAACTTTGACCAGCAGAGTTGCAGCTTGCATGAAAAGCAAAGCTGTAAGTATGGCTGACTCTGCTTGATTGTCATTGGCTGTAGTTTTTTGAATGAGCTAAAAGGGAGGAGAGGAGACAATAATTTTCCCCCATGTGTGGCCATGACAGATGCTGCCTCGCTGGCAGTCAATCAAGAGTAAGGCATGGAACGTAAGAAAATGGAAAATGTAGACCACCAGTAGCATCAAATTTCAAAGCATTTATTATTATTTAGCAAGTTAGTTAACATTCATTTGTTAGCCAGCAAGATAGCTTTCTGTGTGCATCAAATCTAACACTGCCCACATTTCAGTGGTGATGGTCACTTGCCTGCATTCGCTCATGTGTGATCATGCCCTACAGCCTTTAGTGGCTGATAAACTGCTTCAGGAATGTCATGACTACAAGTCTGAAAATAAAATGTGGGTGTGGTGTGAGAAAGAAGTGTGCTTACCAGAACTCTGTAGCCCGCCCCTCATGTTTGCTTGAGGCAGAAGCTACCCAGGGCCTTCATAGTGAGGGGACAAGCAGGACTAATTACCCAGGGCCCCAATAGGATGGGGGCCCTTGAAAAGCGTGGAATGAAAAGTTTGGATTTGTTTGAAATTTTTTATTTCTAACTACATCATAACTACATTAAAACTGGCTGAATGAATGCAATGAAAGATTGTACTTTGCATAAAAAAATAGCGGGACCCCTCTCACCCCTTAAAGGAGCAAAATGATTTAGTCCGTCCCTGTAGATGGTTCTGTCTCTGAACACAGCTTAAGTCGAGCGAATGACGGTGTACGCTGCTGGAGCACCAGCATACACTGGTTGGGTTGACATGGACAGTTTAATTCCCTTTTCATTCTGAATGAAAGTTCATTCCTATTAAAAGTGATCTTGTAAACACCTAATTCGGAATGAAAATGGCCAATGCGATTGAAAATTCAATCCGATATGAGGGGCTGGAATATTCCGTTTCTACTTCCGAATGAAAGAATTTCTCGCACTTGTACACACTCATTCCTCTTTAAGTTCATTACGGTCTTTCTGCGCATGCTCGTTTCCTTGCACTTCTGACGCAATGACGTACACAGCATGCATAGCAACGGGCTGAGATAGAGCAGTCGGACTCGTTGCACTCACCGGTTTCCATTCGTCAAAGCACGGTCATCTGTCTCCCTTCTTCGACCTTCTACCTCCCTTCTCCTCCTCAACAGACAAAGCATTAGCAGAACAAGGTTGTTGTCGTACTGCTGCTTCAAGAATATAAGCAAAACAAGCCCGAAAAGGCACTAAGAACGACGTCGTCAAGCATCTTGTTATCCAGAGCGAGGACTACAGTGTTTTCTTCCGGTAAGTGTAAACACACATCTCTCTGCTAATGGCGGTTTCAAGGGATTACAAAACAAAAAGGACACTAAAGTTTCTTTCCATTCTGAAACTAATAAACAAGAGGGGAGGTGGGATGATTTGCATTATCAACCTGACAATATAAAAAAAAAAAAAAACATACAGTACTGATGCCATATTTGATGTTTCTCTCTGTAATATGGACTGAAATAGTCTGACATAAAGTAAACTGACGAATTTGTACTTTTACACCAAACATTTGGGCTGTGATAGCGCTCCTTAAGGACATATAGAAGTAGAGCAGGTGGCACATATTAAGCAGCTTGGACGGGAGCCTAAAACTAAGTAAAGCATTTGTCAAGTGAATGCTGTTAATTTTGCTCACAGTGAAATTTCCCCACACACTTCATCTTTACACCCTTTGGATTGACAGTTTTGTGCACTATATGGCCCTCCACTGACCCATTTCTGGCTTGATTTATCAACGAACGGGCTGAAGCTGTTTGCAGACATTTTAGCTTATGTTAAGATCGAATCAGTGACCTCTCTTTTCACTTGGCCACTCTGCTACCCCATATTCAACATGTGGCTAATAAGCTAGCTGTAAACTTGACCTCCACCTCTCTATCTTACACCATATAGCGCACACAGTAAAAAAGATATGTGCCCTCGAAGCACATCCCACTGCGATAAAGTACGAGCACGACGATAGAGTAGAAGTCTCAGGTGTGTCTTGAGCTCTGGGGTTGGTGAAAAATGCCACAGAGACAAATGGCAGGGATGAAAACTGGGAATGCGTGTGAGGGAGAATAGATGTGAGATAAAAAGAGTATGAGTGAGTTTATGTGCGTGAGGAAGAAAGACAGATGTTGTGACAGAGAGAGACAGAAGAAAATCAGTCTTAAAAATCAAAAAGACAGAGTCACATACAATACATGAGCTGAGGTCCCTGCAGGTGGTCCACAAAGCCAGACTCAAAGTGAAGACAGCTCTCAGTTACTCTCCATCAGTGTCGCCCTGCTTTCTCTGTCTGTATGTCCCCACCAGCTGTTCTATCTTTGTTGTTTTCCCTCTTTTGGCAACTGAATTTTTACACAAACCTTTGATGAGATAAAATACAAATTAGATAAATCTGCCTTTTTGGTCTGTAAAGAAATCCAGTGCATCTGAGTGTCTTTAAGACCTTAGATTATTACTGGTCTTTATTGTCAGCTGCTGTTGGGACTTAAAAAAATCACCACAAGACCAATCATTGCCAAGTCTTGGTCTTTATAGATTGAACAAAGACATTGCCAGTGTTATATTTTTATATAACTTCTTTCCATTTTTTTCCTCTGACACTCTACTTCTGTCTCTATTCCCCTTCGATCCGTCACTCACTTTGTTGTGCTATCAGAGTCTGGTTCCTGTCTGTGTCTGCTTTCTGCATCCTCTCTTAATACCTCTTTCGTTCTCTTCCGTCTTATCCTTTTCCATGCCTAAAATTTTTCTCCTCCACCTGAGTGTAATAACAGCAGTCTGCCAGTTGAACAGCTGTGCTCATCCGCCAAGCCGAAAACAAAGTGACAGCTTTGGCACTATTAAGGTCAATCTTCTTCTCATGTCATTTCTATGTTTGCTCATGCTCCCTTGTTACACAGGAGACAATAAACAATTGGAAAAACACACAAGCTAGTCATGACTAGGCACAATATCCAAATGTAAGATGATGAGACAAAGATTGTCAGGAGGGCTGTCCTGATTCCTCCATCTTTGTTCAGCAAAAACCCTCTCTGTGGTGCTGAAACATCTGAAGCCAGTCGCTGTGTGTGTGTCTCTCCATGATAAACCCAGTCAATCTTTTTACTGCATCATCCTTTATTCCGTTTGTTTAAATCCTTTTCTTCAATCCACCAATCAGAATTCAGTATTACCATCGCAACCACTGACGACTGCAAGCGCAAGAAAACCAAAGAAATCATGTATGTAGCACCACCCTAGCAGTCACAGTGCATTGGCAACCGCCTTACAGGTTTGTGCCGATTGGCAATCAGATCTTATATCAACTATTGAAGGGATTATCGATAGTTGGTTTTTCCTATCCTAATAGTGAGGTGATATTACAAAAATGTGCAGAGCTAATACGTCAGAAAAATCATCTCTGGAATCTGATTGTGCATTTAGAGATGTTTCTAATAAAGTGGTGTGAACGCTTGCTGAGCCCTGTTAATCAGTATGAGTGACGAATGATGTTTTTAAACATTATACATCAAATGTTATAATAAGCTCTTTCATAAATCATCTCATAATGTGGTGTACAGATTACCTACTCACAATCTTGAGTAACCGCATTTGGACGATATGAAAATAGAAACAACTGCCCTACCCTACACCCCTAGCAATGTCCTTCCCACACTGGTTGCAACTAGGGATGGGAATCGAGAACCGGTTCCTGCTAAGAACCGGTTCCAGCTGGTTCAATTCATCATTAGCCTTTATGCTTAACGATTCCCTTATCGATTCTTTTCATTACGCCGAATCTATGCTCGTCAGTCAGCAGCCCGTTCAACAACAAAGAAGACGTAATGGTGGAGAGACAGAAGCGGTCAAAGCCGTGGCTTCACTTCACGCTGTTAATAGCCTCCCTGAAGCTGCTAGCCCACTGTGGAGCCTTGCGCATCCCCGCTCCAGGTAGACGGCGGCAGGACGCTGTTGTTGTTAGTCTCACTGGAGCTGCTAACCCGCTGTGGAACTTCGGTGCATCCCCGCTCCAGGTAGACGGCGGCAGGACGCTGTTGTTGTTAGCCTCACTGGAGCTGCTAGCCCGCTGTGGAGCCTCGGCACGTTCCCGCTCCTGTTGTCGGAACACCAAGGATGGTAAGATGAGGGCAGTTGAGTTGTTATAATATGCTGGGCTAGCTGCGTTAGCTGCCTCACCTGAGTTAGCTGCACTAGCTGTGTGGTGTTGATACACTCAGGCTGTGGGCTGGGATTTATCTCTAGATCACCAGCTAGGAGTAACATTAATGACAACTCATTGTGGCTGTTGTTGTGACATAGATAACTGTATGCCAATGCTGGCTTATGACTGTGAAAGCTGCAGTTAGTTTTTTTATGTGGTTAGACGACGTCAAAGCATTTCTATGCGGGAGGAGGTGTGTCGTTAGGAGGCTCCGAGGGGAGAGGGACACGAGCTCAGAGGGGAGGGGGGGTGTTGGGGGGGGGATATCAATAAAGTCCTGTCAATTCCCATCCCTAGTTGCAACCCAAAAAACCTGAACAAGTGCACTTAAATTTTTCTGACATAAAATCCTGAACATATTTATGAGAAATTTATAGCACTTAAACTTTGATGGACCACCAGGATGTTTATATTTTGTAGTTGCATATTGTAACGTGGCGGAGTTTGCATGTTCTCCCCGTGTCAGCGTGGGTTCTCTCCAGGTGCTCCAGCTTCCTCCCACAGTCCAAAGACATGCAGGTCACTTGGTGACTCTAAATTGTCCGTAGGTGTGAATGTGAGCGTGAATGGTTGTCTGTCTCTATGTGTCAGCCCTGTGATAGTCTGGTGACCTGTCCAGGGTGAACCCTGCCTCTCGCCCAATGTCAGCTGGGATAGGCTCCAGCCCCAATGAGACCCTCAAGAGGATAAGTAGTTACGGAAAAAAATGAATGAATGAATGAATGAATGAATGAATACTATAACATAGGTGCTCCTCAATAAACAAAAAGAATCAGCAGGGTTTATATCATGTGTGCTATGAGTGTTAAAGGAACTGCTGAAATGGCAGTTGTATGTCTCCACATACCAGTTACGTTTACAGTTTACATCCATGTCTGTGAAATGTAACATGGATGCTTCACACACAGAAGATCTTTAAAATCAGTACAGTTTCAATTTAGTATCTAACCAAATGTCTACTCAAAGTTATGAAACTGAATAATGGCCAGAAAATATTATGATGCCACAGTGAAGTTGACCCTTGACCTTTGAGTTTTGTCATAATTAGCGTAGGAATTCTTAAGATAAGGCCAAAAACATATTTCTGACATCACACTGACCTTGACCCTTGACCTGACACAACCAGATTCTAATCTACATATTCTTCAGTCCATGTGGATGTTTGTGTCAAATTGGAAGAAATTCCCTGAAATATCACGTTCACAAGAATGAGACAGACAAGGTCACAGTGACCTTAACCTTTGACCTACGACCAAAATCTAATCAGTTCACTGTTCAATCCAAGGAGATGTTTCCACAAAATTTAAAGAAATTCTCTTGGGATGTTTTCCCTTGAGATATCATGTTCACAAGAACAGCAGAGATGGATGGATGGACGGACAACCTGAAAACATAATGCCTCCTGCTAAAGCTATCGCTGGTACAGAGTAGGGCATTAACGACTTTGATTTTTTTCAGGTCGACTTATCTGTCAATAAAGTCGAGTCGAGTCGAGAAGTCATCTGATGACGTCCATCACATTGACATGGCGGAGGAAAGTGAAGTATCTCCACACATGTGATGCGTGTCTGGGCCCGAACATACTCAGGTGGAATGTACGCGGAACGGACTCCGTGGAGGTCCGCACGGACTCAAAGCGGACGTCCACAAGCCCTGTGCGCACAAAGCTCAGATTTTACGACCGCACGGACTCTGTTCCGCGCACCAGTGACTGCTTGGCATGTATTTTTCACATCGCTGGGATTTTTCACGGACATTTTTACAGGAAACTACAACGCGGAAGTGCGCTCGACTATGAAAGCCCGAATGACTGCGGACATTCCTCGCGGAGTTTGCTCGGCTTATAGTACGCCCTAGTATGTTCACTTAGTCAAGGATAAAGTATCAGTGTAAGTCAATCAGAGGCAGCGATTGCATTCCGTACACAAGCACACAGAGAGAGAGAGAGAGCGAAAAAACACACGACTTGTCGACTCCTCCCGCGGGGTGTCGACTTGTGCCACTGACGTCGACACGTCGACAAATCGACTTTTCTGTTAATGCCCTAGTGCAGAGGCATAAAAAAATTTTAAAAAAATACACAGTGGGAGACTTGCGTAATATTTTTCACAAGTTCATACTTGACAAAGCACAGACTTCATCAGGTTCACTTTGCAATAGTTTGAGAAACACAAGAAAGACAGCCAGTAAAGCTCCAATCTATCTGGTCAGTAATTCTCTGACAGTTCCCTGTTCCCCATTTTGGAACAGAAAAGGTTGACTTTCAATCTAATTGTCACAAAAACATCCCTTTCTTTCTGACTAAACAAGACGGAATTGTGAAATATTCCTTTAACGGGGATAGAAAAAAAATCTAACTTCTTCTCAAGTGTCACAAAAAAAGTCTTTTTCACAGCCCTGCTGCGAACTAGGTCTTTCTAGTTCAGCAGGGTCTCCTTATGTTTCTGTCACACTGACTGTTGTTTGATCTGAGCCTGCCCCCCCTACTTTGGTAATGACAGGCATATTTCAATAATGCAGGTGGTACAGGGTGTGTAGACATTGCAGGGGGTGGTGAACTGTGGGACTGCGGCGTATGTGCGTGTGAGTGTGTGTGTGTGTGTGTTTGTGCAAGATATGTGTTGCAGCAGCTACAGCTTAAGTTTAAAGTTTCTGAGGAAGGAGAGAGGGCCCTCTTTTGTTGACTTAAGGCAACCACCGCCAAGCAAGGGTCGATAACACTGCAATTTCTGTTCACCCATTATACTTCTCAGCCACTTATTGTGTTGATTTAATAGCCTTCAAGAGCTCCTCCTTTCCAGCACCCTTCACCAGAGGGTCTTGACCCTTCTCCATCCTCTTCTTTCCTTTTCTTAAACCTTCTATATCTTCTGACCCACTTTCTCCTAATTGGCAAAACTAAGGTGCTGCAACCCTGAGTGGTAAAGTCTGATCCGACCACCTGTAAGCCACAAGTGCACTCACACAGCCACAAATACACACACACACACACACCATGGAGTCATTAATCAAAGCAACAGCGCAATCGACTGACAGTACCTCCAACAGTCGAAGCTGTGATGGGGATTGATATTTTCCCATGAAGGTCAAGGAGTATCACAATGCAGCATTTCTTCATGACAAGTACGTACAAACAAATGTGCTCTTCACAGTTAAATACACACACTTCTCTCCTGTCTTCACAAACACACGTATGAGTTGCAGAAGACCTCCTACCTCTGAGTCAGACTCACCGGCAGTCCCTCCTGTCTGCCACAGCTCATAACCTGCCGGCTAAAATCTGATTAGGGAAAAGTCTAGGAAAGTTGAAACCCTGCTGTGTGTTTTCTCGATACAAGGAAGTGCACTGGCAATTAAATTAAGCCTGGGGATATTTATAAACTAGTTATACTGATAGGTCTAGAAAGACATAATTTATTTGAATAATTCAAAACATTCTGATTAACTTCCTCGTCATAATAAACACTGGGAAAACAGCTCCTGTGCTGTGACACATCTGAGACTATGTTGCAAACAAAAGCCAAATATGAGAGAGAGGTAAAGGGGATTTGAAAAATAGAAATGGGAGAGTGGGTATGATTTTGGAAATATTTTCAATTATCTCAATGTTGTGCAATTTTTAAGCACCTCTGTGTGTCATGCCCAATCAACTTGGGTTTTCCTTTGTTTTTTTAGTTTGGACAGCTTGAGAACAGTGGTTCCCAAAAAGGGAATGAAAATTAATTTTCTCTATCTGATGTCGACGTAACACCGACCTACTGTTCGAGCAATTTTACCGCCACGGACGAATTTTCTATGTCAGAATGAAATCACAGCCAGCGGCGCTGTGGCCGTCAAGTGCCACACTGGCTGCGGTGCGCAGCAGCACCGTCGACACTAAACTGTATTTCCCACCCCAGCCCGCTAGGTGGCTGTACCTACACTAGTTGCCAATGGTTGCCAACTGCTAGTAACGGAAGAAGAAGAGGAAAAACTTTGAGGCAACAACAACTTGGATTTCATGGGTGAGTTTCTTAGTTTCTTTCTAGCAACCAGAGTTGATACTACAGTGGCCGAGACGTACATAAAAGGCTTTTCTTGCAGCACCGGCTGCACTGAAAATAGAGCAGTGGGCTGAAGCAGAGCAGCCCGGGCCATCAGCCAGTGCCGGTGTGGGTTTGTTCATAGAATATAATGGAGGCGGGCGTTTTGGCGCGTGGCGTATGCCGGCGGTGTGTGTTGCACTTAAGGTGGTCATAAAACTCAGTCCAAGCTGTCTTAAGTCAGTCTTTTTCTCATCTTGACATTCCGACAAAATCAAACATGTTTAATAATATTCCAAGTCTTTAGTTTTGGCTCATGCAAATACTGAAGTTCAATGACTTGAACATTGTTAACAACCAAAACTACTGTCTTCAGCACCAAACAGGAAACATGGAGGGGACTCCTAGAGGGTGCGAGAATGTGAACAAGTCATGGGTCTCATGAACTGTAGAAACTGCTGGGGCCATATTCACAAACAAACACAGAGCTCCTAACTTAGACTAAAAAATTTTAATGAGGAGTCCTAGCTTAGGAGTGTTTTAGGAAAGTTCTCAGAGCAACTCTGAGCAAGGAAGGGAAAGAAAGTTTTACCTTAGTGAGGAGGTGTGGTTGAGTCTATTCCTAAGTATGATGTTTTCTTTTAACAGATGTGATTGGTTGTCACAGACACACCCTTTTGTGAGCTTGCAAGGTGTGGACACCCAGTGGAAATGAAACGAACTGCTGACTGTGAAAGTGTTATCATTAGCTGTGTTTCCATCCAAATGTATTGCAAATTTTAAGCGGATTTTGTGAAAATGCGCAAAAGAAAATGCAAATTTATGCACGTTTCCATTCATTATTGTTTTGCGAGTATTGGGAGTCAACAGGTCGAGCAGAAGGTGGCGCTTCTCATGAAAAATAAAATGCAAAAGAACACCTGTAGAAGAAGAGGGCGTCGTGAGATGACATAATTGAGAGCGTCTCATGTCCACAGCTGATGTAAACAATTACCGGCACATCCATGATTATGATGAGATGGAGAGATTCCTTGGGAACTTCTTGGCTATTGCAAGAGCTCTCATCACACACATATCAGCGCTGTCAGCGTAGCCTACATAATGCTGTGATGTCTGTGTTGGTACACCAGGCAGCGCACATGATGCAGCGGTATTCAACACATCCAGTCTATTCAGATAAGCTGTGAAATAGCCTACACTCACCTGACACTGGAGTAATTACCTCTCTCTAAGTTCACACAGGTGTGTGTGTGAAGGAGAAGTAGGATTCGGTAGCCTACGTCATTGTTTATTCACTAAATCTGTTTCCGTTGCCAAAAGTTGCATTTTCCTAATATCGATACGCTGATTTTTCCACCCCCTTCAAGCGTAAAAACTTTTTTGCAATATTTCGGCCCTTTTTCGAATTTCTGGCGTTTCCGTTCAAGTTTCTTTTTTCGCAATTGTTGAAAATGCGAATAAAAATAGGTGGATGGAAACCCGACTATTGTTAGTGTGATCACTCTGCTGATGGAAGATTGAGACAGACTCAAGTCATCACTGCTGCACTGTTGATTTTTCCAGTCAAATATCTTATTATCGTGATCATTTTTATTTCTGGCGTTATAGCGTCGGGTGGGAAACGTGTGCGACCCTAATGAGATCGACCACACATATGCACAATCTCGTCTATACCATTTCATTTACTCTGTGTCATCCAGTGTTTGGAGAATATCTCTCCAACCTCTTTGTGTTTCCACCATTTTCTCCTCTGATTAAGAAACTCTTAAGCCTCTTAAAAGTCTTCCTCCCTGCTCCTAACAGTTTTTCACCCTAGCAGCTCTTTCAAGGTCTAAGATGCTTTGTGAATAACTTTTATCTTTACAAGGACCTAGTCTTAACTTTAAGGGGAAATTCTAAGAAAATGTGACAGAATTTTGTCACCAGGAGCAACTCTTTTACTAGGAAGCTTTGTGAATACGGCCCCTGGAGTTTTAGAGTAAGCATGAGTCTATGTTTAACTTGGTGTGCATCTGATCCACAAGCCAGCAATTATTTTAGTGAGAAAACATAATGTTTGAAACAGTTCGTGTCTTATTCCCTCAGTTTTCACCCACTAACATAGTGCAGCTAACCAACGGAGGCTGGTAGTGAGTTGAGGCAACAAAATCATGTAGGAACATGTAAGGAATTGTTAATATCTCATATTTCTTAAAGGGAGTTTGGCGTAATATTTTCCACCAGGAGTAGGATGGGAAGTAATCTCAAAAGGAATCTAGCTGTAGTCTTGGAAATAGTGACCCCAAGATCCCCAGTTTTTGCAAAACAATATAGTGTGTAACTAAGAACTTGCATTGTCTTTAGATTTGAGTGTCAGACTTAAGTCTTTTAAAAGATTTTCAAAGCTTTCTAGTGTATGGCAGGCATTACTGTACAGTTTTAGAAATGTTTCATCCCACAAATTCAAAAGGCAACATTTACATTTTTATATTATGCTTTCAAATGTATCAAAATAGAAGGAATAAGCAATGACCGGGAACTAGGAAGGTAGCAGAAAGAGTGGAAATCACTTTCATTGTAATGAACCCATCTATGTAATATGTGATCCCTGATGCCAGAAGGGTCAGTCGTCCTATAAGCCTGGTGTCATTGAGACCAAAATAGGGCCAACACATGGCTGCTTCATTAAATCAATCCACACTCACACACCATTCCCCTCTAACATCCAATCTAGGTTTCCAATAAAGACCTCTCCCAGTGTAGAACAAGATTTGCTTATATCAGATCCTGTGTACTGGTAAATAACTCTGCCTTCCATTTATAACAAGACTGTCAGGTCCCTGCATCACACCACGAGCCTGACAATGCCTCAACCTTTCCAACCCAAGGTCATGGATTAATTTCCTTTTCCACGGCCCCGTGAGCATTCTGGTATTTGCTTCATGGCTCCATCTTAAAAGGCTGCAAAAGATTTTGTAGAAGCGAGCAGAAACACATCTATATGTGGTGTGTAATCAGCACGTGTCATCTGGAGAATTCTACAGTCTGGATCACTGGTTCAACCTTCTCTGTTACACTCTGGTCAAAACCATTAAATCTGCAGCCATACCGAATTATGAACTGCCTGCAAATGAAATGTCACACACAAACAAAATATTGATTGCTTGGAAATGTCACATCAGACCTTACATCAGTGGACAATAAAGGCGACAAAGTGCAGAGAAGTTGCTTTGACTTGTGATGTCTTATGTGCTACAAAACAGCACTGTATTTCTGTAAGCTTCAATAACCTTTCAGTGAGAACATTCAACCTCAGACTTAAAGCTACAGCGAGACAGCTAGATCGCCTGAGCATCTGAACGTATAACCCGTTAGGAACTACAGCCGTGGTTATTAATCTGATGTAGGTCATTTGAAGTAGAAGTTAAACCCATAAAAGCTCAGCCAGAATACTCCTGGGGGTCAGGGTCAGTCCCTGTCAAGCACTTCAGACGGTAGACGTGTAGTAGGATCCAGCTTTGATCCAACAGTTCACAAATGTCAGTGCGGCTCTATGAGTGAGGAAAAAACACTTTGATGAAAATATTAAAATAACAAGAGCTAGTGAAGGAGGCTTGAGCCAAACAAGGGCTGATGGAAGCGCTGAGATCACAGAGCTAAAGGTTAGAAAACAGACTGTAGTCCTAAATAAGGTCAGGAAATATTTGCTGTATAGTTTACTTTGTGCAAGCGTCCTTGTGCAAAGTCAATTCTCAAGTTGCTCAGTGGTCAACAGAAGTTATATTTACTGGTAGACCCAAGTTGAGAATCTTAAGCAGGGTGTTGCTGAAAACAGCATTTGTTCTCAGCCAGACATCCCCTTGAGATAAATAAAAAATGGCTGAGTAGCAGATCAGTGACTGAACAGGCCAATTTGATTTCATTTCAAACGCAAGATGACACAGAATTCATTCAATTCTCACGGTAGAGTCAGTTGGACGCAGAGTCGAGTCCAGTCACCCAGTGTTGTGAAGCACTTCAGAGTCTGCAGTCTGGGCGTCTCCATCTACCACTGAGTTACTGTAGCAGTACAGACAGAGCAGGCCTCCCACAGGATCCTGGGTAATTTAGCAGGTAATGAGCACTCCGACTCTGTCGCACAGGACGTCTCATATCTGGCTGTAGAAGGAATACACACGCACGTGCACGCACACACACATTACCATAATTCAAGTTTCCACAAACCTATAAACACACCTCTACGGTATCTTACACCTGCTGCAATTCTTTCATAACCCATCAAGCAGTGAGTTTGCATTTTAATTAGCAGACTGTTTCTTTTAGGCTACAACGTTTTTTTTAAAAAAAAACAAACACACAAAACAACATGCAGAGCCTATTAATTACAAATTGTGCAAAACTAATCACAGCGTCGACTTGGAAAGGGTCAAAGTCATCAAACAAGAGACAGCGGGCAGCCAGAAAGCTCAAGGAGACCATTCATGTCTAAGATCAGACACCATCTTTAAACATCCACCTCATATCCTACCTTTACTGCAGGTTCCTCTACACCACAGAGGTGTAAATGATCTCACATCTGTTCCAAATCTATTCCCCCCACAATCGGACGAAACAAAGAGAGAGAAAGGGATAAAGAGAGCCATTGGCATAAAAGAGTAACAAGGACGCCGAAAGAGTAGGAAGGGACTGAAAGACATGTAAAGAAAGTTAGATCACCAGGTCCATCAATCAGAAGTAGAGCATGAGACTTCAGACTGCAGAAAATTGTACGTGCCCTTGGGCAGATCAACAGCCATTGTCCGCCTGAAAGAAAATGACTGTTGCATTGAAATGACTCCAAATGGCTGAATGCTATACACGGGTCATTGATGGGCTAGGTAGGTGTGTGTGCATGTGTGTGTGTGCATGTGTGCCGATAGAGAAAGCCGTCTTAGCCAGAGGCATACAGTCTCCATCCGATTAAACAGAGCAGGACGAGGTGATCATTCACCTCCACTTGCCCTTCTAAGGTCTCACATACGAGCACACACACCTCACACACAGACACATACATACGACAAGGAACAGTGGAAGAAGAAGAAGAGGTGCACATGACCAGCACCTACTACAGTTTAGATAAACATGAGGCTCACCCATTCCTTTTGCTCTCATCCCAGGCTCTGATCACAGTTGCTTGTGGTAATGCTGCTGGTTTTAAAAGGCTGTTTAGCATAAAAGGGCTGCATGTTTTAAAGCTAAATCTAAATGATTAATTTCACTCAATCTAAGTAATCATCTATCCTGCAGGGCTATTATGGGACTTTAATGGAAATGAATGCTGCCTGAATGCACTGTCCCATCTCACCTGCAGTAAGATTAAGTAAATAAAAAACAACCTATAAAATAATGGACATAGCCTTAGTGACGTCACCCGTTGGTTTTGGACTACTGTTTTGAAACCTCAAATTCAGCATTTTGGAGCCAGAAGTGACCGTATTTGGACCAGAGGGTGGAGCTGTGGAGGAGCGAGGAGTGGATCTGACTCACAGACTGTGGTGACGCCTTGCAGTGTGCTGTAAAGTTGAGCATTTCAACATGGGGATCTATTGGGATTGACTCACTTCTGGAGCCAGCCTCAAGTGGCCATTCAAGGAACTGCAGTTCCTAATAGTCGACCAAACGTTAATCGTCCAGAAAGGTCACAGTCGGCAAGATTTCAATGGTCACTTGGTTGCAATTAGGAGCTGGGCCTCCTCAAAATAAATCAAAACCTATATGACTGGACCATGTGGGAATTTAATTTGAAAGGACAGACACAGGAAGTGGCCACACTCAGCAGTCAGACAGGAGTCTGGTGCAAACCAATCACAGCCAACAGATATCTTTCCCTTCTTCTGTTAATATTCAGTCTGGGATAAATAGAGAAAAGTTGATCATGTTAGTGCAGTGCTACCCAGGGCTTTACATCTACACACCTATAAACAGTGCTTGGAAGAAGATCAGCTCTGCGCTCAGGATTTCAGGTAAATAGGTTTCACGGTGATTGCTAAGGTTGCTTAGCAACCTCAGATGCAACCTGCCGCCATGCTCTTGATAGCTGGCACAAAAAAGGCTCAAAAGTAGCACCCAGTACCCGACCTCGCATTTAACGCAGCATGTGTACGGCCCCTAATTTCCAGGGCTGGTACATGCGGTCATTCCACAGGCTAGTTAATAACATGTAGGGCAGGAAATCCAAAGTGTGGGATCATTTTGAGAAGGTGAAGGACGAACCCAAGGTGATACGTGAACTCTGGAGGTTGCAGCTTCAACTCAAGAGAGAAAACTTAAACTTCAGCACTCTGTATCCACATCAGCTTCAAGTAAGTCTACAGGTAGCACTGCCTTTTCCAAATATCAAGGTATAACTGCAGACGCAAAGAAGTGTGCACGTACTTGTAACATTTCTAAAGCAACAAAACAGAGACTACCAAAAGACACAAACAATCTCAATTTCTGCAGTTATCTGTGGATTATTCTTACGGTTAACTGTTTGTTTAGTCTACAAAATGAAATAAAAACATGCACATTACAGGTTCCCAGAACCCGAGGCAGCAAATCTTCAAACATAAAAAATCTTTGTTATTTTCTGCTTGATAAAGTAAAAAAAGAAAAAAGGTAGAAAAGGGGACATTTAATCAGTTTTCAAGAATGTTGTCCATTAATTTTATTTGCTAGACCATTAAAATCAGAACTAAAGGAGAAGCAAACAAAGTGAAGCACTCAGCAAGGTCATAACTTATCAGTGCAACCACCTGAGTCCTCTCACTCACACACTCAAGAGCTCAGACACAGACAAGCCTGTTCATGCAGTGAGACACCATTTAAAGAAGCAAAGACACCGCTTTCTGAAACAAATTAAGGTTTTTGCTTTTTCTCGTCAAAGCTAATGGTCTTGGGCAGAAAAGAGTCAAAGGAGTGGGAGGGAGGATGAGGAGGAGGAAGACGAGGAGAACAAGGTAGGAGCTGATGAGGAGGAAACAGAATAGAGAGTAACGGTCGATCCATTTTGTTGGACAGCTCTGAGATCCAGTGTGTACACAGCTACATCAATCACAACAGTAATCTGGACCCATTGCAGTGCATACTAACTGCCGGCTGATTGACCCCTACACACACACACACACACACACACACACACACACTAATGCATAGGAGATACTGTAGGAAGCACCTGGTGGATTCACAGTGAGGTACAAACAAAATGCATATACAGGCGTAAATAAAAACAGCCACAGCCACCGTCGTGCACGCACAAACATGGGTGGTTAAGGTATAAGCAGCACACTGAAGATGTCACAGTCTCCCTGCTAATGAGATTCGACATATTATTCCCTCCTCTGCAACACGAAGGAATGGCAGAGAGGCACTGTGCATCTTAACAACACAGGCCCTGTTTGGCTTAAAACATAATTCTTTCCCAGAGAGAGGAGCATGTTTGAGTCAAATTAAGTTAGATATACACACACCCACACACATTTCAAATGCCCAGCACACACACATACACATCCTAACAGTCGCTGGGTATCTCTAGGAGGTCCAGTCAAAGCAGAGTGGTGGTGAAAACTAATGGTGAAGCCAAGGCTGAAGTCTACCGACTCCCCGACTCCATTGTGTGTGTGTGTGTGTGTGTGTGTGTGTGTGTGTGTGTGTGGTGTTCTAAATGATATGAAAGCTTGGTTTGAAAACAGAGACAGGCTTGTAAGTTGAAATAGTTGCCTGCGGGCACTGTAGTCATCCATCAATCCAAAATGGCACTCGCATCATAACATTTATTCAACTTAAAGAGAGAGAGGGGAAGAGACAGAGCATTTGAGCAAAGCTTTGGAGACAAGGATAAAATAACCGAACTTTAAAAAAAAAAAAACATCATGTAAGAAATGGCTGAAATCTTTGCTGATACCAACATCTCTAACAATCAGGGTTGAGAATCAGCACCTACCACCAGCCAAATCCAGGTGAATTTGATCAACCTACCAGCCACTGTGGGGGGTAAACAAAAGAGCTATTTGACAAATGATTGGATCATTTCATGGAAGAAAAAAAATCAACTCAACCATCAGGCACCCTACCTATATAGTGTTATTCTAGCTCACACAAGCTCTGCCCTCTACTGGACTATATAGGTAATACTCCCCACAGTATGGCTGAATCCAAATGTCCGCACTTCACCGCACTTGCACCGCGGACTTTGAGGGCGCATTCCCGAGATGTCTGGGAGTGCTGAGTGCTGTCCAGATCCACAACTCAACAAGTCCCCAAGGGACCTCAAGCGGACTCTCTGCAGAATTCCAGAGAGTCCGCTTGGGGTGCAGACTTCAGCAGACCTTATTGATTTATTAACCCACAATTCACTGCAATACGGACGTGATATTGTGGGGTTTTTTTCAGCAGCCAAAAAAAAAAAAAACCTTATGAATGTGCACAATAGTTATTGATAGTTAGGTTTATTAAAATGCTACTTGAATTACGAAGGCCAGAAATAATATTCAACCACATCATGATACAGGGATATGTATAAGTTTAGGCTGTAGGGACTGACAGTGCATTTTATTTTTGTGGCCTAACAGGCTATGCAGTGAGACAGGCTAAAACTTGGCTGAAAAACAACAAAAGAAGGTTTCTAATGTCAGTAATGTCCAATTTATTAAGTTATAGTCCTGTCCTTATTTACAAACATTTCTGTTTTTGAACATGTGTAGGCTGTTAGAGATGTATTAATACATTTTTGTTTAGTCAAAGAAAAAGGCTACACATGGGATTTATATCTTGTTATCTGCAGGGACAGATGAGTAGGCACTACTTATCAACTTATGTGACATATATGAATATGACAGCAGCGATAGTTTAACGTTTCCACGGCAACAAGTATAACAGTCTGGAGGGCTGTCTACCAGCCACTTGCAGTCTCTGCCCTCGCAGACTTTACGTGATGATGGTAAATATGTCACACAACGTACAACATAAGTCCGCGAGGGCTCAGTCTGCAAGTCCAGAGGGTGGACATTCAGCTTCTATCTAAAACAGGGCGAACTCAGGGGGTACAACAGTTTTCCGTGGGGCTACACACATTGAAATTATTGTGTATTGAAAGTTGAAAAATGTACCCACCAGAACCTTTAATGCTCGACCGCAAGTCCAAAGGGTGCACATCTGCCTATTCAGCCTATATAAAATAAACCATTTGACGGTATCAGCTATCCAACTGACTAGCTTTCTCCAGAGGATGCAGGATAGCACACAGCCATCATATGTTCCCAAACCATGGACTCCTCAAGTATTCTGCACGCCCTGCTGGCCAGCTTTATTTATGTGTCCCTCCCAAGTCTCTTATTTTTATAGTGCTACTGCTAGCTCCTCGCTTGAACCGGAAGTCGTTCGAGGTCTGCCATCTTCTAGGCCGTCCCAAGTCTCTTATTTGTGCAGCGAGGAGCTAGCGCTAGGAGCTAGCAGAAAGCTTTAAGCAGCTACGAGCTAGGACGGAAGAGTTTTTCAGCTGAACGCCATGACGTATAAATACCCGCCCTCTACATCTGGCACATTTGAACGAGATGGCAGAGAAACAGTACAAGAGTAAGTACCCGTTACATGCATTCTTTGCAATGAAATGCTGACTATGTTGAATGATGGTGAGTTAATTGAATAATAGTGCTCATCACAGTGACAGTGGAATAACAGGGCTACAAACCGTTCTGTAATTGCGCAAACTTCGACAAATAACTCATTAACAATGGTAACACATGCAAAAGTGTGTGACCAGAGTCATGGCAGCGGGGGGTGGGAGTTACTGTTTTGGTCAGCGAATATAATGAGACTTGGGATGTACCTATAGTAATGCCAGATGCTGGCTGCGTCACGGAGCAGATCCAGCGGTACCGCCGTCATCAGGAATGGACGTCGCTTCACATGACGCTTCAGTGGAACGGACGTCTCATGTCTCTTAAACCAACAATGCTCACTCATCGCTCCTAGCGCTAGCTCCTCGCATTTTTTCCTAGGTGGGAGGGGCTAAACAGCTAGCAAAGTCGGCTAGGTAAGACAGACCCCTTGTAATTGGAGGAGAGTATTACCCATAGAGTCCAGTAGAGGGCGGAGCCTGTGTTAATAGAACTAGGGTTACACTATTGGAACCTTCATTACTTACCAGCCTATGCAGCTGCTGTCAGGTGAAAGTCAGCTAGGCCTCCTCCTGCATCTTCCCGAGTAACCAGAGCAAGTTTCTTCGCCTTCTCCTTTGTGTTTATTGTTGGACTGCAAACCAACTTTAAAGGTGCATACCACCTGTGTCAGAGTGTGTAGTCTATTGTCCAATCCATAATCCAGAGCAATGCACCAATAAGCCAAATCCCAACCACTGAACAAGAAGAAGAAGAAGAAGAAGAGGATTCAAGAGAGGATATCTACTTGATTAAGTTTTACTCGCAGCAATAATAAAAGATGTTACCAGAGGCTGGCTTAACGTTAACACTCTAAAGCAGGAATTCTGGCTGAAATTTGAAAATTAGAGGCTGTCTAGCACCACAGAGCCTCCAAATGCCACAAGGAAATGATCTGCATAATCCAGGGAAAGTTTCTGTTTTGGTTTGTTTTTCCAAAGCAAGACAAATATTACAGAGTTTAGCTACACACAAGAGTGCAAATACAAAGCGATACCTGGTAAAAACCAGCCACTTTGACTGGCGGAATAAAAAGTGAACCTCCAACACTGCCTGCAATGTGTCAGCTTTATGCAAAACACTGAGCTTTTGATTCTAAACTTGAATAAGTACGTGTCACATCTCCTAATTGGTTCACTGTGAGAGAAATTCTAACTCTGCAATTAAAGCCAGGAAGCTTTTAGAGGTAGTGGGTGAAGCAGCACATCACAGGTTTTTACCTCAATATATTATTACAGCTTCTGTTAAACTGGCCACATGCTGTAATGAAAGGAAGGAGCCACATCTGAAAGGAGCGCTGAAAGAGATAGAGTGACAGCAGGAGAGAAATAGACTGCCCCTGCTTCCATGAAAAGTAGTTTTGGTGAATCACAATGATGGACTGAAATTTGAAAAAAAAAGTACACAGGAAAAATTTGATAAGACTTCTTCACTGTGGAAAATATTCCATTCGAAGTGCAAACTCACAGAGAACAGCTCTGAACTCACCCTGCAAGCAAATACTAGCCTCGACACAGCAGGGGCTGGGGAGTGACCTTAGTAAAAAAAAAAACTGCCAAAACCTCCATAGATACAGAGCAGGACTCCAGTTATTATGAATCTACTATGTGGGCCAGGCAGCATCCGCCATATGACTTTTCCCAGTCAGTCTCCAATGTGATAAGCAGCTGATGACAATTAGCACTCAGTGTTGGATGTGAATGCTACAGCAAGTCACACAACCACAGCTCAGGAGTTTAGACCATACGCTTACTGTATGAAGCAAGCTGTCGCACTAATGCACAGCTTTGAATGAAACATTTCTCCAATGCCTCGCTGGAAGTGCTAATGTGACTACCTATGTGTGAGAAAAGCCATGTTGAGTTTCCACATTCAGCCACAGGAACAAGTATGTGAATGGGCAATTACACACGGTGATGTTTACATCCCTACAGTCAGAGCTAATAGGAGCACATCTAACACAATGTCAAAATATGTCACTAATTCAATTCAGCTCATAACAGCCATCATACTAAAGTATTAGCAGTCATGTTTCAGCACGGTGTCAATCAGCAGCAGGAAAACATCCCATCACACGTCAAAACAACAGTCAATGGGCAAAACAAGCTCAGCAACTTAAAGTTAATGATAAAAAAAATGCAACAGCCAAGACATGAGAGAGAAAGCAGCCATGACTTCATAACCAAAACTTCTCAAACAGTAAGTACTTACAGTTCAGCAGCTGTCTGAAGGGGAAGTTGCGACAGCTAAGGTGAAGATAAATCCTTTGGAGGCTGCCAACAGGTGGACAGGAAACTCAAGTTGCGTTCAGGGCCCACTGCTGTTACCCAGCATTTAGTTTATTCTCTTCACAAAGCAAACTAGAGTGGTTACACAAAAGTTATGACTGAAGATGTTGTTGAGTGTCCGTGGTTTATCAGCCAGATTGTGCTGTGTGAGTCGGCCATATTTGGCTCCAGTAACCGCTGGCAGATCCACGTGTCTCTAGATAATCCGTTTGGTGACATTACAAATCCAACCGCTGTGGTTTCTCCATTTTCTGCTCTCATGTCTTCTATTTTGCGACCCAAACAAAAGACATGGGCCAAACTGCTGATTACTGATGAGCAGCAACACAGAGCACCTGTGAAGAGTGGGCGGACCAATGACAGGTTAAAGGGTAAATTCAGAGTTTTTCTTTGCTATTTAAATGAGGGCGCACCAAAACAGTTTTCCAAAAGTTGTGGAGGGGCTTCACACAAACATTGAAATCATTTTATATATAAAGCTGATAAAATGCACCCACCAGCATCTCTAAAGAGCACTAATTAACAGGCATATCTCGTATTATTTTTTTTATTTTTTTGTTTGTTCAGGGGTTTTTTTGTTTTGTTTTGTTTTTTTGGAGGGGGTGTTTTTTATTTTTATTTTTCATCTTATTATTTTTTTTTCTATATTTTTATTTGTTATTATTTATTTATTTATTTTAATTAACTCGTGCTCGGGTTGGACTCGGGCTCATCTCACTTCTGTGCCCATATATGTGGGCAACAGATACAACACACTGGGGAGCCAGATAGGAAGGTAGCCTCATGGACTGCAGTTATATCTGCTGCAGCGATCCCACCGCAGAAGACGAGATATGTGCGTCACCCCGCTGTGCGCATTTACGCACGAGGCGCAGCAGCCATGACTTCACTGATGATTAGAATCCCAAGACATGCTGACAGGATCGGTCAGGATTTAATGTTAATTGATGTCCTGTGTTCTTCTACACACACTGGGTGTTTTAGATGAATGCTCCATGCTGTTTTAATTTGTTTCTGTAATAAAATATTTTCAATCAATCAGCAGATACACTTAAACAGTCTTGGCTGATCAACCTTTTTTTCACATACAGAAAAGCCATGATTTAAATACATGAAAAATCAAACATGCATTATGAGGTTCTGTTCATGACTGGAGGATCTATTAGTCAGGACAGCACCATGGTTTCTTATATCAGTAAAGACAAGAGGAGAACTAAATAAATTAACAGACCTCGCTCATTAGATAATAACACTCGTTGGTGGGTTTGTCATGGGGCCTGGTATTCCAGGAGCACATGCACTAGAGGAGTATGAATTAATTGGAACAGACAGCAGCTCTGAGCACTTTCCCAGTGGCAGAGCCGACAGGCAGAGATGTGTTGATTTGTGCATTCAACAAGGACCTTGGTGTCGAAGTCAATCTGAAAAAAACAAAGCTTTTCGTGTGGCTATGCCTAATCCACAACACTATGACTCAAAGGAAAAAAAAATCACTGTAGAAACGCTATCTAATACAAATACATGCGAAGTGTTTGTGCATTAGAGAGCAGGTGTGGCTTTCTAACCTCAGGCCCTACAGGTATTAAATACAAGTAAAGAAGCCTCGTAATATGTAACTCAAGAGCCTAGAAATGCAGAGAAGGCTATCAGACACAAGTGGGCCCTTAGCAAACAACTCAAGAGTCTTATGTCACAGCCAGCTTTTATAGATATCTTGCAAATATGCTGTTTTTTTCTACCTATTAGTATGCACACTTCATCTTAAGATCTATAGGCGGCTTTGACTCAGATTGGGGAATTAGTTACACACATTTACAAGTTTGGACACAGTGGGGAATAATGCAGGCGAGTTCAGCAGAGCCACAGAGTATACTAAGGTAAATGAGAGCCAGAAAAAACAGGATTTGTTTTTTTTAAGTGAAGACAGAGGATGGACCAATTCAGGAGAGCAGACTTTGCTTTAAAGCTGAAGTATGTTTCGACATCCTCAATGTTTGTTTGTGGGGCAGCCCAAGAATCAATTTGCTGACTTCAAAGAAATGGCCAAACTCTTATAAAAAAATAAAATCTACCCAAAGTGCTGCCTCTGAGTATAGCCAGATGCTGGAGAGAAAAATACTGGATCTTGCACGTTTCTTAAGAGTTGCTTTGCACAGTGTGACCTCTGTCAGGCATGGATGATGACACTGACGCCATGTTGCTATGACAAACTGTATACAGGCACAGAATTGCCATCTGCCACAGATTCTATAACACTCCATAAAAGCACTCACGCCAGATGATGCTTCAGCTGTCTGACAGTGTTTTTCTATAGATTCTTATGAATCACAACTTGAATATGGGTATTATGTTGCTGTGGCTGCTGTGCCAGCATCTAAATGTAACAAGTTCTTGTGTGAGTGAAACTGTAATCTTTTTGTGTCCCTGCACAATGTGGTGTTATTTATTGTGCCAAGTATACTCTGTAAGAACTGCCTGTCAGATGGACAAAGAGCTTCGGAAGGTTGAGGTAAGGCAGCTGAACTAAAACACTTAAAGGTTATAGAGAATGCATGGTTACAGTTAATGAGAGTCAGGCACACTATGCTCATCAACCACCCACACCTCCAAACTCTTACTTTGTGCCTTGCTACAAAAAGGCCACATTGCTTCCTGCACTGGCACCAAAAGTTGGCATTAGTTGTAAATCGTGGGATGCAGAACCGTCCAATATGGGCTTAATTTCTAATGATTCTGGGCAGCCTATCCAGGATGGAGCCTTTGCTTCTGCAGCTAACTGGACAGATTTAATCTTGCTAGATGTTTTCTCATTTGTGTGTATCAGCTGCTCTCTGGTTCTGAATTTTAAAGTCTCTGAAAACTTAAAATCCTAAATATTTCTCTATGAGTTTTTTTTTTTTTTAATTCATCCTTCAGTATCACACATTTTGATTTAAGACTCAAAATGCATACTGTGCTTCATAAAGACTGTCTGGGTGTGGTAGGGTCAGATTTGATAGACAGTGGCTGAGCAACATAAAACAAACAACCCACCAACTGCCAACAGATTGTAAATCAAATGTTGCTCAATTTTAATGCACACTCTAAACCAGGGGAGGGAAAAGCACAAACAAAACCAAAAATGCTTATTTTTTGTAAAATAAGAACCAAAACTGTTCTAACTTAAGCAGAAAATTGCACATTGATGTGTTACCACATTGCTAATGTAACAATAATAAGAAGCGGATTGAGATAATATGATTTTAGGGCATATGAAGAGCCAATTTTCATGTAGACAACATGCCAAAATGTAGTGGAAGATATCAGTTTGCAAAAATGTTTGTATAGATGTAGACAGGGCTGTGGTTTGGAAAAACTGCTCCTGAATACTTTGATGAAGATGAATGACTGAGATTTTTACTTTCTCATAGTACATAATAAGGAAAATACACTGCCTAGCACCTGCAGTGCACAGTTTCATAAAGCTGACAACCATCACAAATGTCTAGTCGACTCAGACGTGAGATTAATGGCTTTAAAACTCACTTTTAGGCCTGTCTGAGCTATTTCTGAGGATTTAGAGATGACTCATAAAACTTGTTTCTCTTCTTCCACATTATACAAAACCTACAATCTCTCAAATTCTCCCAGCTCGTCATAATGCAGCAACCTTGCTGTGTGGTATAAGCTGAAGCAGATAATGAATAACACCAGAAGAAAAACACAGAACTTCAGTCTTGAGCTAAAGCCAAAAGTGTTTTTTAAATTTGTTTAAACATGGATAGATGGATAGATAGATAGATAGATAGATAGATAGATAGATAGATAGATAGATAGATAGATAGATAGATAGATAGATAGATGAGAATGAAAAGAAGGAGAAAGAAGAGGGAAATGTTTCAACATCTAGACCGCCGATCAGAGAGGCCCAGGAGAGGAATTCCAGGTATAAAGGAGTGAAAATGATACTTTAATCAAATCAGATCTGTAGCATTGGTTAATGTTACACTTTCAAATTGTAATCAGTCGTATATGTTACTTTAGCAGACTGATTATTCACTTAATAAATCACGAGACACCGCTCCTCCCTACATGAAAGTACATAAGCCACTATCGTATCTGTTGATGATGTTGATATCAATATCAGTTCTGGCCCTGTATTACTTGCTGTCGGATTGAAACCAAATTTTGTGGCATTGCCCACCCTTATTGGAAGATAACATGTCGTTCTTTGTGCTCATTCATTCACAATTCTCTCCATCCCACTCCCACTGCTTCCTCTGATCAGCTGACTATGGGTGTTTACTCTTTTAGTTATCCAGTCAAACTTTGCCACGATCTCTCTCAGCCAATCAGGATGCTACTGCAAAATTTTAAATCTGCTCTCTCTTCTGCTGCTGTCAGCCATGATTTTAGGCAGAATTATTGCGCCCTCGTATCCAGAGTCCAGGACAAGCTCAACAAAGGCTCGTTCCTCCACTCACCCAGATCATCTGCACTTCTCAATCTTCCTCTCATCTCATCTTCACCACCTCCACCTCCACCAGCGTCTAGACCCCGGGGAGGGTACCGAGATTCATCACCCTCCTTAAATCATATCTCCGGGGTCTAATCGCCAAAGACTTTACACATTTTTATTCCTATGTGCACGTTAATAAATATTCTTATACAATAAAACGTGTCTCTCCTGATTGAAATATATTTAATTAAATATTGTTTTTAGTTTTTTCCTAGGTTATATAGTGTATGCAGAATAAACAAATAATTTTGGTATAGACTGCTGCCTATTTCACCAAAAAAAGGAAAGAAACGATGAGGGAGATGCTTTTGCATGTATAGCAGATGGTACCATTTGCATTTCAACACGAGTTCTTCTTTGAACTCAGACGTATAGCAACCTAAAGGCCTGTTCTCTATGCAACACATTGTTGGATGGCCCGCTCTCTCTACACCACCCGCCACCCCCACCCCATAGGCCTCGGTGCATCTGCACTGTCTGTATTTACAGCCCTGTAAGGGACAAAGAAAGAGAGACATGACATGTGACAGCAGCGGACCCGCCCTTACACAAGGACATCACACACCTCTCAGATTGCTGAGATACTAGCGCACCCTGCTCTATTCTGAATTAAGATGCCACAGCTGTAAAATGTAATGCAGGTCAATTCCAACTCAAACCCCTCGTGAATGTGTGTGAATAATAATTTATATGTCAAATAAACTCCGAAACGGGTCTTTAATCCTGCGCATCAGACTGGGAGGGTCTCCTACAGTGGAGCTAAATGAAGTGCAGGATCAAAGACCTGGCTGCAGCTCAGAGGCACCAGAGGAGGTGAGACCTTCAGCATCCTCTCCTCTCCTCTCCTCTTCTCTTCTGTCCTCTTTTGCTGGACCTGCAGAGGTGTCTACTTTTTCTCTCTCGTCTCTTTAACTCTGTTGTGATCTCTGCGTCTTTAATCCACTCCGCTGCATTCTGATCTGTTCTGAGATGCCTCCCTCCCTCCTTCCCTCCCTCCTTCCCTCCCTATCTCTTGACATCTAGTTCAAAGGAGGGGCCTCCCACTAAGTACCCCCCATCACCTCTCTCATCCATTTCTCCGCAGCTCTTCCCCAGTTTCCTCAGTGGGGGGTATTTAGATTTCCCCTCTGACGCTCTCTTTCTTCATCTCTTCCCTCTCTCATTCTCACCTTCTTTTTTTCTCCTGCTGCTTCTTCTATCTCTCTCTCTTACTTCATAGACATGAACTATGCATCTGTTAAAATACAAGTAAAAGTCTTCACGGACAGAAAAGGGTTTGATGGGTTAGAGTTCACCCAGAGTACAACAGTTTAACTGATTTTTACTTTTATCTATAACTAATTTCACTTTTACACAAGTTCCTTCCCTTCACATCTCCTCCCATGCGCCCTTCCCTTCTTTCTTCGTCCAGGTCTGCTTTAGGCAAAGGTGCCGCCCCGCTGAGACAATACTGCCCTCCTCCCGTCTCACCCCTCCGTCCCCCTACCGCACACACAAACACATAAATCAACTTGCATCTCCTCCCTCTTCCTCCAACATTTCCCCTCTAGCCTTTCATTTCCCTTCACCCCTCGCCACTCTCCACTTGCTTCCTCTAAAAGGCCAAAAAAGTCAAGTGTGTCCATTCACATGTGAGTGTACACGCGTGTGGGTGTTTGTGGAGGCAGAGGGTGTATCAGGTCGATCGCCCTGTTCAGACTCTTGACCTTCGCCTCCCCCTCTGAACCATCTGACCCTGACTCATTATTGGAAACTGGTGTGCAGCTACTTTACTCCGTCAACCGTAGCTGCTTCCCTCTGCAAGAGTTATTCACACTTAAACACGTGAGCACACACACACACACACACAGATTCAGCACTTCACTTACCTGCTCACGTACTTGCACAGAAACCCAAGTGTAGACATACAGTCAGTCAGTCAGTCAGTCAGTCAGTCAGTCAGTCTCAGCGCTGGTAAGGATACAGACACACTCTCTTACTCTTGTGAAGGTCAGAAACACACGAAAACACTTGCTTTAACTCTCACACACACATGCAATTTTGGAGTGATCCTTTGGCAACCTTGCTTAAGAAGGACAAGAGAGAATGTGAACTGGAGCTAACCTCTCATTCAGCACTAATAATGTTTGTGCGTGTGTGTGTGCGTGTGTGTGTGTGTGTGTGGGGGGGGGGCGACAGGAATCGATGCAATTTTGAATGTGACTTTGTAGATTTTGAATACAGAACAAAGCGTGAACAGTAATGTTTATTTGTGTGTGTTTGTGTGTGTATGTCAGATAGATAGATAGATAGATAGATAGATAGATAGATAGATAGATTACTGTCGCCATAATTTACTCAGAAGGTCTGCTTCCTCCCCAGCATTTCGTACTGCTATTTAAGGTAATGATATACTGATGATGATGATGATGATGATGATGATGATGGTCATGATGTTGATGATGATAATGATCTTGACGATCATGATGATCATGATGAGGCCTTATGTGCAGCCACAACTTATTCATCTAAAGTTAGGGAGGATAGATTACACTCCCCAGTGATTTCTCACTCACTCACACACACACACACACACACACACACACACATGCAAATGCAAAACAAAATCACACTTTAAAGGCATGACTTTCATTGAAAGTGACACTAATTCACACAAACAGACACGCACACACAAACACACACCAAGCGAAGTTACGCACACTCTGCACGCCCCCTGAGTCAATTAAATAATACGCACAAAGTGAGGCAACCACCCATTAAAAACAACAATTAAATCTCAGAATGGAGGAGTGGCAGCCATTCCCCCTTTAGGAACCAACATTTGCTAGTCAAAGGATGAGAGGAGACTTCTGCACACAGGGCAAAGACAATTGAGACAGATATAATCATTACCTCCACAAAGCCAGGATTGCATTGTTCCAACACGGACAATGTGTTGGTAATTTGCACCTTAATAGGATGGCCAATCTCTGGGGGTAAATATGCTCCCCGAATAGCTTTCTTTCACCAGTCTTGCAGAATGCCTGTGGGTGCAGAGACGCAGCAGCTGAGCTTTTTCCACAGGCAGTGTTTCTCACAATGCAGCACTGCCCCCCCATGGCTGCCAGCAGAGCAGCAGGGCAGCAGATCCTCAGGCCCATTGGACTCAGCTCTGATGGTTCTGATGCTTCAAATTTTGTCAGAAAAAAGCCTGTTATTTTTATACACATGTATATTCAATTTGTGCTTTTATTTGACATTCAACTAGATAAACTGTGACTGAAAAAGAGAGGGTAAAAAAATCTGATTTAAAAAAAAGAAACTAAAACATCTGCAGCATGCATCTGCTACGGAAGCCCCGAGAGGCAAGTGAGGGAAAAAAATCTGGGAATCCATTTTCATAGTCGGGTCTAAATCGTTTTCTCTCCTGTAGTTATGATTCAGGAACAGGTGGGGGAAAAAAGGTTTGCCAGGATAATCTTTTTAAATTCCTTAATTTGTTCTTCATCTTTGAAACAGGTGGGGAAAAGTATTGCTAGTTAAAAAAAAAAGTTTTGCAAAGACAATTTTTCTAAGTGCTCCTTTTTTCATGTGTAAAAAACCCCAAAAGAAGAACAACAACAGAAGAAAAAAAAGTCAGTGTCAATTTTTCTGCTTGTTGTTGTTACCTGGAAAAACATATGAATCTGTTAAGTTCTATTTAGAACATGGGGTAGTAGTGCACTTCAGCCTCTTGTGGCAGAAATGAGTACTGCAACAAAAATATGGAACATCCTGCCTTTGAATATTAAACTTGCTGGCTCAGTGGACAGTTTTAAATGACAACTCAAAACATATCTTTTTAATCTAGTCTATAACTAACAGCTATCTCATATAATATTTTCATATGTATTATTTAATTATTTGATTAATTAATTGATCGATTAAATAATTTATTCTTCTCATTTCTCATTGAATGAGTGTTGTATAATTGTATGGTTTTATTTCTTTGTTGTTCATCTCTGCCGCTGAATTGTAAAGCACTTTGTGCTGCATTCTGTGCATGATAAATGCTGTATAAATAACTAAAGTTCACTCTTTTTTTTCAGTTACTTAAAGAAAAATGTTAGGATTTTTAAAATATTATTTTCAATAAAAAGATAAGACTTGATGACAGTTTTGAATTGAAAGAAAAAGGAATAGGAGAACAGGAAATCAATATTACAATTTCAGATTAAGCTTTCAGATCAGTGCACAGGTTATCAAAGCATGGAGGGAACATATATGTATTCAAATACATTTTAGGTATCGACCTGACTCTGAAACTAGAACATTTTTATCCTCCCTGACCTTATATCAGACAATAAGTTTAGATACTTAGCAAGAATTTTGCATCTAATTAAAACCAACGTTAAACTAAAGACATGGCGTAAAAAAAAAAAAGGAGCAGAGTGGTTTGAGTATTAAGTCAGACATAGTTTAAAAAACAAGACATAATGACAGTCATAGATTAATGAAAGGCCCTGTCTCTGAGAAATCTGCTGCTTGTGTCAAGGTGAACAAACCTCACAAATTAAACTGAATTAATCCAAAAGTTAAGTGAGATTCAAGAGAGTCACATTGACACCTAAATGACATTAAAAGGAAAGCGAATAAGAAAAAAAGGAGCTTGAAGGATTACTTGTGGGCTTTTTAACGTTGGGTTACAATCTGTGGGCTTGTCAGGTCATTTATCTGTGCTGCACTGCTGACATTGTTGAGGACGGTGAGATGCAAGGACGTTGACCTCGACCTCTGTACAAGCTGCAGGAAGCCTTGAGGACTGGTGACAAATGGCCAGAGCAAACCCTGAAGGGGGCCACCTCAACATGTTATACCATGCCCTGCAAATGGTCCAGAGAGGCAGCGTTGGGAGTGGAGGAGAATGGATTAAAAAAAACAAGAACATTAGCCGTTCTTTGTTTTGGCAGTACAACAAAAGTGGCACATTTGCATAACTTTATATCCAGCACAGTAACATCACTGCCTTTGATTTTCTGTTGAGTTCAGACCACTGCTGCTCCTGTCACTACTACATACTAACACAAAATCTGAAGTGACACTTTCAAGTAATCAATATTTGTTTTGACAAATAGCTGGGGACACAAACACCAGACTACAAATAATTTTATTCCAAAGTCACCTCCCAGCATCTAAAACAAACAAACAATAACTAGATGTTCTGCTTCCATTTTACTGCATGTAAAACCTTCATGTTATCAAAACTATATGAAACAGTCCATAGACAGTGACTTCACACCAATAACTGTCCATAGTTTGCAATAGTTTTGAGACTTGCACTAATATTGCTAACAAACTAACAAACTGCCAAATGCCAAAACTCCTGCTGCGAGACCTCAATGACATCTTCAAGACAAGATCTGTGATATGACAGGAAGAGCTGCTAATTAACCAGAATCTCCCTTCTTTTTAAAGAGCAGAGGAATTAAAATGCTAAAAGGTGAGTGGCAGACTCCAGAATATGTTTGGGTACATTTTATTTGAGTTATTAAAGTTCTCTGGTGTGATAAATGTTGGTCAGAGTAACCTTTTAGAGTTAAGAATACAAAGACTACAGGTTTCGTGACAAATGACTCAAGTAACCTCACAGCATGTAGCACGCGTCAGAGCAGGTGAAGAACAAGAAGATGAACTGTGATAATGACTTCGCTGGACGTCACCTGTCCTCGTTGATCACTGACTGGCCTTTGGCCTGGACAGAAAAAGTGGCTGAAAGTTAATGTCATGTTGTCCCCAAGTGGCAAACTCCATGGCTGAAAAATAAAGCCAGCACAGGAAGTGCCAAAAACTGTAGTTCCTCTAAAGGACACCTGGGGCTGGCTCCAAAAGCAAGTCAGTCCCCATAGACGGCCTTTTTACAGCCTGGTTCCAAAAAAGGATTTTGATTTCTATAGCTAATTTTCCCAATCATGACAACTGTGCCGGGGTTGAATTTTCATTTAACTCACCCCTTTGCATTTTGCTTAGGCTTAAAATAATGCATAACATAATAAGTCTGTGAATTCTGTCCTCAGCTCCACCCTCTCATCCAAATATGGACACCTTGGACCCAAAAATCCATGATGGCAATGGCTGAAATGCTAAACTGAAGTCCACAAACCAATGGGTGATGTCACATTGGTTACATCCATTATTTTTATACAGTCTATGGCTGTCCTCATTTAATGCAACTACTTCACAGAGCATGAAACCCAAAAACATTATAGCTTTTAAGCATTCATAATGTGCAACCAGACTGCAAAGTATCATAGACCCAAACACACTGAAAGGACTTTTCATTCCATTATCCCTGTATTTGAATGATATTCGCGTCTGGCCTTTGTATATGGCAGCTGGCTCTTGCCCAACCTTTCAGTATGGCTAATCAAAACAACTCAACACTTTTGTTAACCTGGCCCTTATGCTGAATTCACGTGCTCTTGGATGGTCCCATTTCCCCAGCTGGGAAGTCCTTCCTCCAACTTTGGTGTGTTGAGCTTTTACGTTGTAATGGGAAAAAAAATATGGTTGCTACAAAGAAGACGTTTTGAATTTTATTGCTCAGAGCATTAGCAAAGTTAAGATTCATGTTGCTATCCAAGTATTGTCAAACCATTTGAAGCCTTATATTACAAAGTGATTTTGTCACAGACTTGTTGCTGCACCAGTACATCCCTTAAACTACTAAAATATTGCGCATTGAAGGGCAGGGAGGTTTGCTCTATCTGCCTCAGGCTTTCTTCGTCTGCGCGTGGAAGGGCAGAGAGGTGTGTTCTGTCCGCCTTAGGTTTTCTGTGTAGTCTGTAAAGATTTCTTTGACTGAAGTGGTCCTGACTGAATTACTTTTGTCCACCATGTTTCTGCATATATGATGTCAACTCAGCAACTCATGTATCAAAATTTTCGCCAACTTTCCAAGTTGTTGATCCAACTTGAGGGGGGATTCACATGAATTTTCCCAGTCAGTAACTTATTCAGAGACCACATGAATTCAGGGTCAAACCATGCAGGGTCTACCAAAAGAGTGGCATCATGGGAAGTGTAGGATCCAATGATTTCTGAGCTTGACTGATGGACTACAAGTCAGGCTTAGGTGCCCTCGGTAGAATGTACACAGGTGACAGGAAATGATGGGAGAGATTAGCATCTTCAAGACAAAGATTTCTTTCATACATGCAGTGCAATAACAAGACATAAAGACGACAGAAAAAGACATAAAAAAGTGATATCGTTGAAGACAAACAGATAATTTGTGTGATCATGCAAAAAACCAGACACGAAAGGTTAAAGATGCACAAGGAAACACAACATTTCATTTATGTATATGAGAGCGAATGCACACCCACACGTACGTGCGCTCAAGGGCAGCGCAGAGACTGTACGGGTGACAGAATATTTTCCAAACTGTTTTGCTTCACAAATTTTCATTTAGACAGGAATATGCTAAAAGCCAACCCCCGTGTGTGCGCACAACCCTCAGGTGGTAAAGTTTCCGTTTTCCCACCTCCTGCTCTCGGCTTCTGCTCCTGACAAAGTCACAACTTCAAAGTCAAAACAGAGGGAGAGGTGTGACACACGCACACACACATATTACCAGACCCGAGCGTTCCAGTTTTTCCACATTTCCTCCCCTGCCATCCAGTGGGGCTCTTTCGCCCTTTGTGATGTATAATTGAAGCTGTGTGTAATTTCACCGACTCGTTTCCAGTCGAATCCCTCTCGGAGCTGAACTTTCACTTCTCTCATCGTTCTGGAATATTCTCTCTGAAGTGGAAAGACCAGTTCTTTGAACATGCTGGTTAACATACTTCCTCCTTACACCCCCTCACCACCACCATCACCCCCCTTACCACCCTGATCTGTCTCCATTACACATCATTCTAACTTTATCGCAAAAAAAGTGTCTTTGGGAAGCAGGTCAGATAGTGTCAAAGTCAGATCGAGCAAAAAAGTTCAGATAAAATTCCTCTCACCTCCGCTGTGTTTAACTAGCAGCAGTAATCTCATTTTTTAAATTTGATGTCTTAAAACTTGGGCAAGGAAAACCAAAGTGATCTGCGCAGTTAGAAATCAGGTGATACAAGTTAAGGCACATTTTAGTGTTTAATTTAATTTTATTTAATTTCATTTAATTCAATTCAATTAGTTTAATTTAATTGTTGCTATGTTTTATTTTTTTATGTTTTGAAATATTCTTATGCTTTAGGACAGTCTTGTTGCCATGTCTGCATTATTAGGTTGTTGTTGTTTGACATGATTGAGAGCTTTGGAAGAAAGCTGGTAAATGGATCTTGAGATTGTTTTGCCAGAATAATCTTTCCAAGGTCAAACCTGAACTTCTTGTGCTCCACTTTTACACCAACATGAAGGATACAAATACATCTGAGCAGCAGCTGATTAAGACCATGTGAAATGGTTAAAGACTGTGGAAGAAGCTAGTGAGTGGACCTTAAAGGAGCTCTGCGCAACATTCAGAGTTATTACTCACTCTGCTCTGTTCTATTGTGGTAGATGGTCCGGCTGCGTGTGCATGTGAGTCTTTGTGTGTGCATCCCACTGGCTAGCTCATTGCTGCCGCTCTACTCTGAGCTGATACGGTGGCTACCGCTGACACTGGGACGGCGTCACCGCAGAAGAATGACACTCACCCTCCTGTTCCCCCTGATTAACAATGTTAGCCCCCAGTGTTAGCACTGTTCTGTAGCCATTAGTAGCACTGTTTGCACTGTTAGCACCATTAGCGGCTAGCCACCAGCTTGGCCACCTCTATGTTGAGAGCCATGTGCAGACAATCCTAGCCCAGTCTCTGAATCATGGATATGCTATGAGCTCCTTCAAGTGATCATTTTGCCAGATTCTTATTTCTGAAGGCTTCGATTGCCTTTTTGTTGGGATTTGAGTGAACTGAACCTTTAAAAGTTAAGTTTTCGACAGTGGAGAACAACAGCACACGGGGTGACATCTAACAAGGCTTTAACTATTTAGGGTCACACAATATTATAACAACAGCTGATGTTACAAAGAGTTCAATCATTTCTGGTGTTTGCAGTCTGCTGTGCTCAGTTCAGCCTGTGCACATGCATCTGCAGTAGAAATGTACATTCTACAGTACATTACAGGCTGTCGAAATTTTCCTCTCTCTCACACATAGACAAAACAACCAGCATGACTTCCTGCCCCTCTGTGTGACAGTAAACCTTTAATGAGTAATAAAAGGAAGCTGACCTTGAGCCCAGCGTGACGTTCTCCGGCTCTGATCAGATCGGATATAGAGCTGAACGCAGCAGAAGGCGGAGAGATGGCGAGGACAAAATTGAGGACGCCTGAAGAACACAGAGAAAGATTAGGTCCCTTCTCTTTGATGTGAAGATTTACTGGAAAAAGTATCAGAATGTGGATACTGCACCAAGAACTACTACCTGTGTTTGTCGTGACATAATGGTTACACACAGGCCACAAGGCTCCTGATGGTTTCAGGTAGAGACAAGAAGGCATGTGGCAGACATACTTTATATTGGCAACGGCAATCCATCCAATAGTTATCAAGACATTTCACTCCAAATCACAAATGTGAAGCTCATGGTGGCTCTAGAGGAAAAGTTGGGGATCACCAAAGTTGGTATGGTTTATCCTCTGGAAACAATGAACATCTGTGAGGAAAATTAATAGAGATCTGTCCAACAGTTGTTGAACTATTTCACATTGGTAGACCGATTGCCATCCCCAGAGCCACGTCACCACCATGGCCAATAAAAACATGATACAAGTAGTAGTATATTTCCTACAAAACATAATTAGTGCTATAACTAAATTGTGTATGCATGTTTCTATTTAGGTGACAGAGTAGAGGATTGATTCCTTTGAATCTGAAGTGCTGTAAAGTTTAGTTGATTCAAAACACACATTAAACATGGCTTAATAGAGACAATTCTAACCACAAGTACACAAATCAGCTTCACTATAACTCACAACATTCAAAGACAAAACACTTGTCTTTATCTGGACACATTTTCCCCACAAATACAGCATGCTAACATTATTAGCACAAGCCTATGGCATTTTACATTGTATAAGTTAGCCTAGCAGCTAGCGGACTTCTCTCTACTCAGATGAAGCCAGGGACAACAGCAACATTTAACAAAGGTAATGTTCCAAAATTTGGCTCCATTACAACTCACAAGGTTCACCAACTAAACAACTGTCTAATACCAAACACGTTTTCCAAACAAAATAAGATGCTAACGTTATTAGCACAGGCCTATGGCATTTTACATTGTATAAATTAGCCTAGCAACGAGCGTAGATTTCCTCTGCTTATATGAAACCTGGATAAATCCCGAAGTATAAATCCCTGGAGGATAAATCACACACAAGACTTAAAATGCTATTTTTGTGGAGGCTTTATTGTTTTTACAATTTATTGTTTCTTATTTGTGAAATTCAAGGAAATAAATGCTTCATTTTCACTGAGAGAAATGGTTTCAGCTTATGAAAATAGACAGGAGGTCTGCGTTGCTGTGACGCATAATTATATTTCTGGGAAGGTGCACGTCAGGCTACGGCGTAGCCTCTATGTCGATGCAGAGCTTACAGTGTAACTAACAATTTAAAAATGCCAAAACTAGAGAAAAGTCAAAGACAAATACTTGCAGGTTTGGTCTAGAGAACTAACTACTAACTAATCACAGGTTAACCATGAATAAAGACACAAAATAGCTTCTGCTTAACATTTTATTCATTGTCCAAATTCATATCAGTAGACTTGGAGAAATAAAAGGTATTTTTTCCTTTTTAAACATTCTCTTAAACAAAAATATAACAACTATTTACAATCACTCGTAAAAAATACATAAAAAGCGTACGAGCAAAATCATGTTGTCTTTCTAAAAGACATAAGTTACAACAGCTATGAGAAGTGTGAGACGAAAGCAAACTTTAAGCCACAGACCAAGTTAATACCTCTTTGTACAGATTGTGCAGCACACTCACCACATCGAAGCTTATTGTTGTGCATTTCTGCTGTAATGCCAAAAAAAGATGTCTACATAAAACACATTCACATCTCTCTTATTGCATTCCAGGTAACATGGGGGGGAGGTGGGGGGTAAATTAAAAATCAGCCAGATATTTTCATCAAGCTGTGAGAGAGATGAAGTTTATCCTCTCCAGTAATATGTTGTTAAAAACACTTGTGTTCACAGTGCCAGGAGCTGCTCACTGCCAGATCCTCCATGAAAACATACTGACTGTATGCAGAGACGGAGAAGATGGGGTGACTGCTAAATTAAATTTAGCCCCGAAAGAAAAAAATAAAACATAAAAAAATGTAGCATTTTGGAGCGCTTAAAGAGCACCTGACACGAACGTGACTGATGTGTGCCGAGTCTCATTCCAAAATTCTGTAAATTATGGCAAAAAAAACCCCCCACAAAAACAAATCTGTTGCCTGATGTTTAGTGCTCAATCCAACATTAGAAACATTAGAAAGCTGCTTTCTAATGCTGTCTGACTTCTGAGCCAACACTTGGAAGAAGCATATGCTGCTACTTTTAATTTATCCATCCATGTAGAACATTAATACTGATTGATGGTTAAGAATCTGAGGAATATAGTTGTGCAAAAAAAAGGAGGAATTGTCAGTTTCTGACTCTCAGTCTGTTTCGAAGTTTCTACTATTGAGATTGTTTTAAAAAGGAAAAAAGACGTAAGGTGAGGGTCACAGTGGATACTCATGATTCATATAAAAACCCTAGAGCAATGGAGTGATATCCATTAGACGAGTACAGCGAGGAGGAAGGTTGAAAGTTTAAAGTCCTGCTGAGTTGACAGAGCTCAGAGAGAGACAGAGACTCGACCAGACATGGCATTGTGGCAGGGCTTGTTCCGTTCTATTCAAACAGACCGAGATATAATAGCTTCAAAAACACTCCTTTCAACCTTCCAGCCTGAGTTTGAACGCCTTGTGCCATTAAACCAATGGCAAGAGACCCTCGAGGGCCCCCACCTTTCTGCAGGCAGGAGCAATCAAAGCTGCAAACTAAGAAGGGCTTTTACAAAAAATTAATTCGGAGCCTTTCCTTATGTGCTGTACGCCCAGAATCAAAACGGGTTAAAAAATAAAATGCTATGTTGATCCCAACCTCGCAAATATAACTCCACTTCACACACACACACACACACACACACACATACACACGCACACAGTCATATCCCAAAACACAGCAGCAATTACGATTATAGACAGAGCAGAAATGGCACGAACAACAGAGTGTGAGGGGAGAAAAACAAGTCGTGAACGACGACAAGAGCTAACAGAAATTCCTTGAAAGACTCCTGCCCGGGGACAGAAACAGGGCAATCACAACCTTGGGTTATTTCTTATAACAAAATATTCAAAAATAGCCTTTATAGAGGACTCTCTTCTCTCATCTATACATGACATTAATTTATGGCAAAGAAAAAGAAAACAAAAATATATATGTATAAATTCATATATATGCCATGTATATATTAGCAATAATCATTTCAAGTCTTTGTGAGGCAAAACAATACAAAAGAAGCATCACAGAGCGCAAGACAGACAGCAGAAGGAGAAGAGAAGAGCGTCTAATTCCAGTTACACCCCTGCTGCACTGCAGATAAACACAATTAAAAACATTTTTTTTCCGTTTCCAAAACTCAGAATGTACAAATTTGCTTTTGTTTTCATTACAAATAGACAATTTTTCAAGCAAATCCTTTAAATATTCTACAAAATGTACTATGAACATGGAATGGAGATGCAAGCCAGGCATTAAAATACATTATCTGTTGACTAGTTTTGTTGCTCGTTTCTTTTTAAATAAGAAGCAAAAAACCAATACGAGAGGTACACTGCGAGCACGTAGTCAAAGTTTATGCTGCATCTCATATTCCTGCTGCTTTATAAACAAATTTACAAGGTCAAATGAACCTAAAGTATTATACTTTAACATTTCAGCTTGTAATTCAATAGACAACTAGTCCAATAAACACTGTAAACAAAATGTGTAAGCGTCGGTGTAAACACTGTCCTTTGTTTTTAAGCACACCATCTAAGATTTTGGTGTGTGTGTGTGTGAGTGTATATGCATGCACTTTGTGCGACCACACAGTGCTAATTTATCGTTTTATTATAGCTGCTGCAATAAAATAACGACGCGTTTTACTCTACAGGAAGCAGCGAGGCATTTGTTCTTCAGCTCATTAAAAACGAGTTATAATACAGTTTTTATAGAACATCCAGGAGGCAGCATGCTGCTAAAGTACCTCGCGTCAGGCTGAACGAGCAATAAGAGAGGTGGCTGGGTGGTGGAGAGCGCGACATGAAGACACACAACTGCCTGAGAGATGCTGTTTGTCTTTTTTTGGATAAAGCTCAACAAAGAACAATAAGTGGTAAACACAAACAGATGTGCTCTCTGCTACTTCAGGAGTTTAATTTCTCTTGTTTCACCTCCATAAGAAGAGTGAAAAATATGTTTTTGATTTGGTTTGATGGCGTGGAGACTAATGTTAATCATGTAAATTTACACAATCAGTGCCAGGGTTTGATAGAGGCCGATTAAGACCACTTCAAAATAATCTCAAAATCAGTTTTTTTTCCTGTCTCTGATTCATCTACATTCATCTTCTTTTGAGCTGACTGCAAATTACAGAAAAAAACACAAAACAAAAAATTCCCCCACGAGCTGATGTTCATCTTAATACTTCCACTACAGCTCTCTATCCCTTTGTCTGCTCTTCCTTTCTTCTCTCACATAAAACTTTGCAAAGCTCAGAAATGCAAAGGAAAAAAAGAAAAAGAAACACTGTACAACATTTTAAAACTGTAGAAAAAACAATGTCAAACAACGTTAAACAAGAGAGCTTGGAGCGCAAAATGGAGGTACATGGTGGTCTGTTTCCAAGGAGGCCGACTTCTGCTCGCGAGACATCATTACAGTCACTCTGTCCTTCTGTCTTGTGATTTGTCCTTTCAATGTCCGTGTGCCGCCTTTTTCTGCTTTGTTCAAGAGTTTTTAAAAAGTATCTAAAATCTTTCTTCTTTGTTTTGTGAAATGAGTTTTAAAAAAAGCGATGATTGTACAAGTCTTGGGAGGACGTCACGTGACCCACCGGTCTGGTCGAGAGGTGCGTTATGGTCCGAGGTGATGTCGCACAAGGCCGTGTGGGCAGGGCTAGGACAATGTGCTCTGTTAGGAGGTGACGGCAGGATGCTACTTTGGTCCAAAGCCCGAGCAACACAACTTGGTCCGTGTGTGAGAAGATTTGTGTGCGTGACGTCACCATCTTTACACCGCTGACACTTGCTCGTCTGGAGAAGAGAAGAGAGGTTCAATTTTAGACTCTTAAAAACCTTTTTAATACCACATAGACAACACATAGGCAATTTAATATCTGTTTCACAAGTGTGAGCACATAATGGAAAGCCAGTAACAGTAATGTAACATAGCAAAACTGTGAAAACGGGACAGCACTTGTTTTTCTCCAGTACTGTAGGTACCAGGGATGTATTTCACTTGGACCTGACGGGGCAGCATATACGCCTACAAGTGTTCCAGTCTGCTGTAGAATAAATGCCAAGGGAAGAAGAGCATGCACCAGCACGACACAACAACAACACGTGTAAGATGTTGACAAGAGGAGCTGCAGCGACAGCTCCATCTTGCCTCATCGAAAGAAAAGAGTTTTTTCCTGAGGCCAGTGTACTGTTTTCAATGGGATATATACACTATGCTACAAATGCCAGCAGTGTGACTAGGTGCTGAGCGTCTTTTCTGCGCTGAGTGCTGCACTTTTGGCATTTATGGTGGTCATCAGGGGTTAGAAAACACTGCACTTGTCACTGTTTTACCCAGCCATCCAATCACAGTGGAGGAGGGGCGGGACAAACTGCCCACAACAAACACTGACCATCACATCGTACATGTATAAGTGCTGAAGAACAACAATGGAGGAGAAATATGTTGACAAACTGTAGGCTATATTCACGTTTCCTTGCCCACAACATCTCATGAACCCAGTTTTGTTATTGTTTATTATTGTGGTGTCAAATTGGGTATCAAGAATCGTGGAATTTCTCTGGTATTGGTATCATCTACTTAATTTCTGGTATTGTGACATGCCTAGGGCCCTGATCACACAGAAAGTGTTTAGTAGGGTAATTGTTTTTGATTTTTGATGAGAATTAGACGATGGGCCTTCTGTGGTGGTCATGACAACAAGTTTACAGTTGGTAAACAATGGCGGAAGAACTGGTGGTAGCGGTTGCTGGATACCCAGAGCTATATGGCCCGACGATAGACAGCAGGTTGTCAAACTGCCCCTGAGTCATCCTAAAATGTGCTGGGAAATGGCCATCATAGAGACGAAGCTCCTGGACCAACTGATGGTACTCCCCGTGATCCACACTCTTTTTTAGGGTCTCATGTTTTCACACAGATCTCCGTTTCCCTGTGCTGACAGCCTCTCACCCAATCTGCAAAACATCTTCTGTGTGATCGAGGCCTAAGCCAGTACTAATATAATTGTTAGGGATTTGGGTTTGTTTTTATACTCCTGGTTAACTGTTTAAAATGTTGCTCAAGAGAAAATGTGGTGCTTTATCATGCCACCAGTCTGTGGGACATACCATCCTCACTGTCAGCCAGCTCCTTTGGTGGGAGACAGATGCTGGGCGGTCTGGAGTGGCCCTGTGTGGTGCCAGCTGTCCGGGCTTCTTGGTGGTGGAGGTGATGGTTACCAGCCAGCCTCCGTGCTTCAGCCAGACTCCCGGCCGCTCCGGGGCTCTGCAGGAGCTTGCTCCTCTGCAGGGCCACGCTGTAGTCCGGAGGTTTGAGGTGAGGAGGCCTGGGGAGCCCACCCACTACTCCGTCCGTGAGGCCGAGATCCCCCAAAGCCAGACCCTGGTAGCCTGGAGGGGTGGGAGGGGGAGCTCGGTAACGCTCATCCTTGGCGGGGGATGTGACACAGTACACTGGATGGAGGTGTAGATTAAAACAAAGGAGGGGTGGAGCAAAGAAAGGAGGGGAGTGAGGGATGAGGAGTGAAGAGGTTGCAGGGGAAGTTGGGAAGGAGGTGTGTGGGGAGAAACAAAAGAAAAAAAATGATGTAAAAATGAAATCAATGTGATGCTTCACTAACACAATCCACAACTACACATGCATTAAAATGTGTTGAAAATCAAAAGAAAAATATACAACCAATGAGATGGGTGGCTGCAGCTTGATACAGACAGAACTACTGTAGAGCTGCAACTACTAATTACTTTCATTTTCGAAAAATTGTCAATTACTTAATGGAATAATCAATTGGATCTTAAAAAATATCTGAAAATATTGAAAAATAACCATCATAACTACGTGTTCTGTCTGACCAAAGGTCTAGAATGTAAAGATGTTTGATTTTATGAGACATATTTTAAGCAGAATTGATTTGCTTAAACAATTGATTGATTAGAAACATTTCTGTCAATTTTCTGTTGATCTATCGAATGATTAATTGACTAATTGTTTAGTTGGTGGACACACCACTGTTTTACCTCCGCCCCTTTTACTCTATAGTCAAAAACTGTCTAAAATTAAAGACAAAAAAGCGTTTTGTAATCCTTATAAAACTAGCAAACTGCAGAATGAGATCTTTTTTGGAGATCCAACTAATGCCAAAGTGGAGCGTTTGCCTAATGGTCACTAGACAATAACAGCAAGTCAAGCATCAACAAAGCTGCCGTTATTCAACTAAAACAAAAGAAGACTTCATTTAACTGACTGCATCTAAGTCTAATGTAAAATATGAACAGCTTTTCAGACAAAGCCTAAAAGGGGAAAACAGTTTTTACTGTAGCTATCTAAACAACTTCCTGAGTGGACCAGGTCACACTGTGTTTACAGGGAATCAAACGCGCAACCTGACCCCTCACCTATCAGGCCTTTCTCTGTGCTTGACGTCACCGTTTTGTAGACAGGGTCTGTGCTTTGCCCTCCTTCCTCGTTGGAAGGCGAGGCAGGATGCTCCGAGGTGTTCCGCCGCTTTATCGTCCCGTAATTGCCCTCATAGGTGTCCGACAGCGAGCTGGACGATGCCCAGCTCTGCCGCGACTGATTGGACAGATCCGAGCTGGAGTCTCTGGAGTGATGCTTGGTGGCGTCCTCGTTTGCCCATGCGTGACCCACGGCCTCGACCTCCGCTATCGGCCCGGCCAGCTGCGTGTGCTTGAAGCCGCCGAGGTGCGTGTGAGGGAGGGCGAGCGGGTGCCCATGGATGCCGTGGTCCCAGGGACGGCAGGACGAGGGGGGGAGGCTCTGGAAGGAGTCGTGGGAGTTGGAGGAGCAGGACGTCCAGCTGCCCCGGCCGCTGTCGGCCACAGAGTCCAGAGAGGTGTGGTCCGGGGTGAGCTCCTCTGTCGAGATCGAGGAGGTGAAGGTGGAGGCTCGGGATGCGTATCCTCGAGCAGATGACGAGGAACTACTGGAGATAAGAGAGTGAAATGAGTTGATACACTGTGATGAAAACATATTCAACTAGACAGCCTTTGCCTAGGCTAAGTGTCCTATCCCGCCCCAAGATTCGGATATGCTCCATGCTATACCTTTCCACCAAGTTTCAGGAAAATCGGGGCAGCAGTTTTTTTGGTATTCCTGCTAACAAGCAGACAAACAAACCACATCTAAAACACACCCTTCTTGGTGGAGGTAATAAGATAAGAAACTCTGGAGTTCATGAGGCAAAGACTGAAATGATAAAAGAAAGAAACAGAGAGAGGTAAAATCAAAAAGTGTGTTGCACGATATTAGAGTGGTGGTAAAGGTGGAAGTAAGTCATGCTGAAATGAACTGACAATAAAGACAGAGAAGGATGGAGGAGAGGGCAGAGGAGGAGGTCCAATAACTATAAAAGGCTGAAGGCTGGAGGACATGCGAGTCAGAGTCACGCACTAACAAAACACTTCCAAAGACAAATGGAAATACGATGAAGTTCAATGTTACACAGGTGATTCATGTTGTCTCTACACAATCTTCAACTTCCCACCAAAATATAGAAGAAAAGTTATTATACAAGATTCTTCAAATGCTTTTTTGTTGTTCCGCCTAAAAAATATGGTCACTGTGAGTGCTGAGCCGTTAAAGTTTATGCCTCGTCTGTACACTCGCTCTTCACAAAATCACAAAGCAAAAATCTGACAGCAATTTCGTGACAGATCACTAAGTCCGGCTTTAAAAAAAAAAGTTTTCCTCCTCGGCTGCTTTTCATAAAGCAGCAGTTTGATTCACTGACACGGTTTTACTGGACAAACAAGCCACTCAGTGAAACCGAGCTATATTTCATAAAACGGTCCAGTGTTATACGGCGAGCCTGCCGAGGTAATATAATATCAGAGAAGCAGACAGAATATTGCGTCCGGCGATATTTTATGGTCTCCTCTTTAAGAGACAGAATGGCCTGATCATGGAGGAACAATAAACAAACAGCAGACAATAAAGAAAGGTGTGTTGTTTACTCGGCCGGATTAAAAAGCTGCCTGCGTGTAAAGCGATAAGTTGTTAACAGAGAGAAGGAGGAGAGAGGAGGGCAGTAAATGTGGGGCGCTAATAAAAACCTGCCGCGTTTTACGACTTCCTGTTCCCTGAGTTTTAATGAGGGACGGACATAATTGGGGTCCAGCTGGGAGAGGAGATGGAAGGGCGGCTCTGACTGTGTGTGTGTGTGTGTGTTGCCTTTTTGCTCACACTGGCCATAGGGAGGATTTCTGATGATTATGTGTTTGTGTGCGAGTGCATCCTGGTGGGTTGAGGCTCGAGTCACGGGTGGGAAAAGACAATTTCCGGTTAGGTTTGTGGGCAGCGTGGCGGAGAATGTTTTTATGTTTTCTATTGTCCTTCAGTCAAGAGTAACCTGAGGAACTTTTAAGTGCTTAACTCTTGCATCTTTGAGCCAGTTTAGCCTCATTCTGACATGATTTATTTCTCTGTGGGAGCGGGATGATCTTAATATTGTGCTGAGCTGGTCAGTGATGTTTAATAACACCTGGAGCACATGTGGCTGTGATGTTTTACCCCCCACCTCAGTAATAATTACAGCCCCAGTTGCCTGCTGCTGTCACAGCCCTGCTCTCTGTGATTCACATGCATACATGTAAAAAAACATATTAAGCCATATTAACATGGGACTAGTGTTACTTAAGGACCCTTAGTAATTTGGAATAATTGCAGAAGTCATCTGTGATCTTAATCCCACGTGATCCCATGCAACTTTTTTCTGCCTTTTTCTCGGTCAAGAATTCTAGAGATAGCTTTGGCAATTTATAAATGAACTTTGCACGTTGAAAAATTCCAGTGTTCTCTATCAAGAGTCAAAAACTGACTCCACTGTGAGTATCAGAGGACAAGCACTGAAGAAACATAATTTTTGATGCTCTCTTCTCAGCCTAAATTAATCAACTTAATCAAACAGATTAGATAAAGTGAATTTAATTACCTTGTGCTAGGCTGGTTATAATCAGCATTTAAGTGTGCGTGTGTTGCTGCTGTGCTTTCAACAACCGGAGCAGCCATTGTAGTAGTAGTTGTAGTAGTAATAGCAGCAGCAGCAGCAGTACAGGTCCTGTTGCTGCTGTTACACCGGTCCTCAAGCCCGGGAGCCGGCACAGAGTCCACCGAACAGATACTCGAGCGGGAGGAGATCTCGCTGTGACTCGAGTCTGACAGGTTGTCTGCTTTGCCGGCTGGGAGGAGAGCGTAACCTGGAGGGAGGAGAAAGTAACATTAAGGACATTAAGTAAAATACAGACTGTAATTGTGAGGAAAAAGCCACATGGGGACATTATGAGAATGGAAAGACAGAGAGAGTAAAAAAAGAGAAATTAAGAGAAATGACTGGTTTGAATATAGAGCCTTTTCATCTCAAGCACCTTCCACTAGCATCAATAACGATATGACAATTGTTTCAACCAACCCTGGCAGTGTTAGTGTGTAGCACCACCTGACTGGCCATCTTTCTATCATCTGATTACCCTGCACCCAGAGGATCACAAAGCTGAAACAAATCCATACTGAGTTGACAATATGGGGAGACAATCTGAAGTTTCTGTGCGCTTTTTAATAGCAAACACTTCAAAATAACACTGTTATATCAGTTATAATCTGTAACACTCCTCACTGTCTCTATGTCATGTATAGTACAGCAGGTGGTTTTAGAAATAAGTTATGACCACTTCTAAAACATGTACAGAGACTGAACTGTAAACATAAAATCCTGCTGAAATAAATCATTTTTGACTGTAGGAAAAACAAAACGAACATGGCAATAAAAAACTGTATGCCACAGCAAAATGTCACACATCAGAAACGACACTTTTCAACAGAAAGGGATGATGAATCCCTTTTTCTTGCTGAAAATAGATGTCGAAATTGGATCCCAGCGAAATGTTTCATACTGGGTTCTTTTTTTTTTTTTTTTAATTTTGCCAACAAAAATTTAAGCATGCTTTCTGCTTTGACCATGACATATTTTGCCACTGCAACACAAACTGACAGCATTACTCCCACAAACAAAGACACGTTGGGAGAACTAAGAGAACAAACTGAAATGGTTTCTGAAATTTCTTTTCCTTATCTGCTTTGAATGCTTTCTGTGAAAAATCTTTTCCATGTCCACTCTCTATGACTCACGGTGGATATGAGACTTTTTTCCCCTCACGTAACTCTTGCTTTTGTGCTTCCAAAATGAAATGTGTTGGCGCCTCTGACAAAAATTCTCTCTGAAACACCACAGGCTTCATTTTTACTTCACTTTTATCTCTTATTCGCTGTTTTTTTACTCAGCAAATAACTGGATCAATCAGTTGTCTCTGTCAGACTGTCTTTCTCCTGGAGTGTCTGTCCCTGCAGAGCCACAGGAAGGGGTTGGGGCTGACCGACCTCCTGGCTCTCCTTTCTGCCTGTCCTTGTCTGTCATCCTGAGGTGAGGAGGGCACAACCTCTTCAGTTCCCTCCCCACTGTTCAGGAGTGGCCTGACTGCCATCGGTCTCTCCCTGGACTGGCTCCTTTCCCTCAGTATCCTGAACGGTGACATCAGCCTTGCTCTGACTGGGGACTCTGGGGGTCTGGGTTTCAATAACTGGGGTTGGGAGAGAGGTGACACAGCCATGGGTCCCAACCCTGGTAGAGTGGGAGAAAACCCGGTGTGGACTTTCCATTTCTCTGTTGGGCTTCCTGCTCTTTCCCTCAGCAGCATTAGCCCTGCATCTGCCTGTGCACCCTGGTTGTTCTGCTGCCTGGATCTCCCTCTCCTTTGCCCTGACGAAAGCAAACCTCTCTGAACTGCTTCTGTCTCCTCCTGCGTCATCTCCTCTTTCTCCTTTTCCACTTTCCTTCTTTTCGCTTCCCTTGTCTCCTCCGTCTGACTCTCTCTCTCCCTGCTACTCTCGCTGCTGTGCTGCCTCGTCATCTGTAGAATCCTCTTGTGGAGGAGAGCCCCACCTATGCCATAGCTCCGCAGGCTGATGGTGCCGGCCTTTGTGCTGGCGTCGCTGGTCAGCGATGACGAAGATCCTGACAAGTTCATCTGGCTGGAGTTCTGGGACTTGGCCACACCTCCAACTGAAAAGGAGGGCGGAGAGTTGAAGTTAGAGATGGATTTACGGGCCTTTTATTCAACTTAAACAAGAGGATGGTTTGAGGTGTAAGCCACAGAGTGCCTTCACGACAAAGCAACTATCTCAGTTATTATTTGTAGCAAAACATATGTGCAACCCTAACATTCTTCATAGACGGAGAAGTGTGAAATTTGCCATGAATCACTTTCTAGACTTTCACTATGTGTGCATTCAGCCCAGACTTTGTTTCTGAGTAACTTTCTGAGTAAGATGATCAGTAGTTTTTCAGAGCTCTGCTTGGAGGTGACTGTTTCATTAACTCTACACCAACTCTCCACCTAGGGTAACGGCAGTCCTTTTATCCTTAGATAAAAGCACATTGGGTGAGAAGCAGAGTTTCTGTAACAGACCTTTGCGTGGGGAGCCCTGTGGTGACACCGTGGGGCTGGAGTGAAGGGAGGAGATGGTGGAGACGGTGTCATCAGATGGTCTCTTGGTGTTCCACTCCTCTGACGAGTTCACTGGAGGTTTCTTCACCACCTGGGGAGAGTTGGAGTCTGGGGAAGAAGAAAAAGAACAAAGTTACAGAAAAGTACATTAACCTGAGAGTCTGCTTCAACTGTAATAATACAGAACTAGGAAATTTAAGTTTTCTTTCACTAGGACCTCATCTGTAGCCCCTTTTATCCAGCGTGATCACAGGGTTCCCACACATTTTCATGGACAGAATTTCAAAACGTTTCAATGAGTTTTCAAGGACCAACAATAAAATTTCCATTCACAATGTATGTAACAAACACTGCTCAATCTCAAAAGTGCAAAGGTACGGAGACTTTGGCATTCATGGCCCTATGTGCTAAATCACACTGTCATAACATTATTTTCCATTTATTCAAACACATCAGATTCAAACATAACTCCAGCTAGCTGGCATAGCCTACATGGAGAGAGAGACGAAACGTGGCAAGAAACCTACATAATAGTCAAAAAAAACATCAAACATCGGTGCAAATTTGTGAACAGCAAGCCTACAGAAAATAAAATTTGCCCCTATGCTACATTCCCTGGAGGGTAATCCACAAGGGATTTCTGTAAAAGCTCATTTATACTCTCTTTACGTATGAAAACACATATGATCATTTGAAATGCTTCAACAGTCCAGCCCACATACTCCTATGCGTCCTTTATGTTGGTACAGCTACGTGCACTAGATGGCACTACAGGGCATGATCAAACGTTTCTGACAACAAAAAAACATGGCGATGGTGGAGGAGGTTGTGATAATGTACCTTTTAAAGGGTGCAACCTTGTACACAGCTGTGGTTTGTGAGGCCATTAAATACACTGCAACATGTCACTACTGATTCGTTCTGTTCCGCCATTTTTAAAATGTCTTTGTCGACCCCTACAGTCGTATCTCGCTCAAACAATGCTACACTGTCCCCACGACTTCCTGTGGTACTGTTCAGTTTTGTCTGTCTTCAGTAAATGCAAAAATACGGGGGCATTGTTCTTCCAGCAGCAGAGGTAGTAAAAGGGCTGAATCAATGTCTGTGTAAGATTACACAAAAGATGCCAATGCTGTTGTGTTACACATCATGACTCTTTTGCTTCCAAAGCGCTGGCATGCTATCTAAAAGTACACACACAGGCGGCATAATGCTGGTGTTGTTTGGTTCAATGTAAACAATACGACAGAGTACAGCATAACAGCAGTATTGTGGAATCTCTGTTTAAAAAGGCTGATGAGTATCAATGAAAATGTACTGTTCAGGTACATTAAAATGAAAATCTAAATACAGTACAAGACAGCATAAAAAAGTAAAGCATAACTGGACATAAATGAGTATAATGATGATATATAATACAGTGCAGGTGTACTGACTAGGTGGGCCGATGTCCTTGGCAGTGCTCTTCTTTCGTAGAGGGTTCAGAGGGACCTGGACCTGAAGGACTTGTGACACCCTGTTCTGCGTTTTCCCCGAGGGCAAAGCCGACCGTAGAGAAACTGGAGACATGTCCGACTTGGTGGATCGTCTCTCGCTCAAGTTCTTAGACACTAAAACCACATATGTAAAACAAAACAGAATCACTTCAGGACATCCAACATTTAAAACTTTTTGAAGATGTGTTTTTCCCACTGGCTGCAAAACGGTGGAAATTTAATAGGATACTACTTTTTAATACTATAACAATGGACAGTGAGTTTTACCGTCACATCATTTGTGTCAGATGTACACAGGAACTAAGAAACAATGATTTTACACATCTTTCTGGGCTCTTTGTTCAATATGTAAACCTTTTAAGATCTACGTAGATCATACTTTTCCAGACTATTTAGACAGAAACAGAAACCATTAAAAAACTGTCTTGCAGTGACAAAATGCAAGATTACCATGTTCAAAACAGATAAAAGTATCACTTTATCAGCACATATTGCCTTTCGTACAATTACAGCTATAACATGAGGAAGGACTCGATTAATATTATGGCCAAATACAAATGATCTCTGCGGTGACACAATTCAGATGATGGCAAATAAAAGGAATGTCAGCACAGTGACTCAGGTATCAACATGCTTCTGCAGAGGGTTTGGATGATACAGCACACACGTACTGCAGTATTTATCAGTGGATCGATCAGTTAATTCCTGTTAGTTTCTGCAGGACATTTGCAAATACACTAGGTGGCAGTGCAAGCCAATACTGCAATCTAATCATGTACAGAACAGTATGCAATATAATAAACTGTGTACTGTCAGATAAGCTATCATCCACTAAAATGACAGCTCTTTTAATGATTAAAAAATACACACTTTAGTATTTTTCAAATAAATTCTATTAACTTTCCTTTTTCCAGCATTTAATATCTTACAGTCAATTATATAATGAGTTGTACCAAGATATATAAAAGTACATACAGTAATAAATCCATACATAGAAATGCTTTGAATAATGGAAAATTAAATCTACTCACAATAATAAGAACTTTTTTAGCGATGTCTGTGCACCAGGTAGGGTCACAAGCTTTCTACTGTACTTCACTGACCCCACAATTACTCATATGACTGATATTGGTAAACAATTAAGGTGCTGATGAAAAAAAGGTTCACTCAGTGTAACGAGTCCCAGTTTCTGTGTTACTCACAAGTGCTGTAGGCCGGCTCACACTGCAGGGACATGATTTGGTGTTTGTCCTCGTCTATCTCCACCGTCAAGTTGGAGAGGTACTGCTTCACCTTCCTGGCCATCTGAGCGTCTTCGTACAGCTTCTTAGCGTTGAGAAGCGAGCTGCGACGTACTCGCTTCTTGTGGGCGCCGCCCTGCACGTCCAACATGTTGGAGTTGGTGCTACCCTGACTCAGAGACCTAATGAGGGGAAGAGAGAGGGAGGAAGAGAAGAGACAGAAGGAGAGGGACGAGGACCGTGATAAAAGACAGATAGGACAGAGACAGAGAGGACAAGAGGAAGAAAATGAAAAAGGAGAGTAAAAGATGGACAATGGGATGTGGAGGGAATTTGAGAGTATTGGACAAAGTGTTGATGGATGAGCAGAGAAGGAAGAAGATGAGGAGAGAACAGAGGGAAATGAATAAAGACAGGAAAAGAAAAAAATGCACAAAGAAAAAAGAGGAGGAGAAAAAAATGGCAAACAACAGTGAGTACAATCACAGATAAAACGGGCACAGCTACTTTCTTATCAAAAACTTCCTCCACTATAAAATCTGTACATCTGTCTTTGTCTTGGAGCATAGCATTTATAAACAGGACCATGCAACTGGGAGGGAGGCAGCTCTTGCTGGTGCGCCATGCTATCACAGTACAGAACAGCAGAACATTCTGTCAGATGGAGGCAATAAGGGTTAGGAAACAAAAGATGCACAAGATTCGATATGGGGAATATTATGGCAGGATGCAGATATGAACAAACACCAAACCTGAGTCAAATAGTATCTGTAAATATTTGTCATGGTTTGTTTTACCTCGCCTTTGTTTGGCAGATGGGTGGAGTTCGTAATACAGGGTTCGTACTTGACGTTATAAACAGCAGCTGACGACACAGTCTCACCTAAAGGTCCATTTAGTAACTGTAGTGGAGTGAGTACATGGACTTCTTGGCCATGGTTAGCTAAAGATTTGAGGTTCAAAGTCCATTTAGTACCTGATCTGGCATGGATCGACAATACCATGATTGTTTCCAAAGTCAAAAATGAACTTTGAACCTTAACTTTTCAGCCAGCACGGATGAGACGTCCTCAAAGTGCTCACAAAATGTGGAAACACGAACATCTTCTGGTGGCATCAAGCCCACAAACAAATTTTATGATGACAACCGTTCTTTATAGAGGGGTCTCACTAAAATTGACGAATCACATGTAGATTTTGCTTTGGCAGTTCTGGAACATTTTTGAGTTTGAGTTTGTGCCAATTTTGTTTTCTACTCATGTCCCATTTACACTGTGTGATTTTAAATCGATGTATTTTTAATGTTTTGTGAGTGGACCCCAGGAAGACTAGCGACCACTTTGTGGAAGCTAATGAGGATCCAAATCCATTTCAAACGGATAAACTCCTTCAGCTGATGGAGATCATGAGATATTTCTTAAAGTTATTGAACAGGTAATAAAAGGACAGTGAGGTGAAACTGATTAGAGGTTTTTAGCTCTTTTACTTCACATATTTATATATCATTATCTAATATTTATTATATTTTGTGTAGTCACTGTTATGTTTTCCTTCTGTCCTTCTTGATCCAAGGAAAGAACATTTTATTCGACTGTATACTTGTTTATGGTAGAACAACAAAAAGTTGAAATAACGATAATTGCCAGAAATCTGTAATTTGAGATAATCTTCTTTACTTCCCACTGGGGTTGTCAAGATACCAGAATTTTCAACTTTGATACAATACTAATATAACAAACGATGCTTGGTAATGCTTTCATTGCCACAGCAAAAAGAAAAAGGAAGTCCTAAACAACCTGCGCACAGTGCTCGAACAGATAAAAGTCACTGAACGTACGCTGGCTGTCACGTGGTGGGTTTGTTGCTGGAGAGAATGCGGAACAGCGACTGGTTGAGGACCAGTTTTCCTTGCCATTATTTCATATGTGCAGCCTCGGGTTGAAAATCTGACTGTAGATCTGTTTTTTAAAGCTGTGATACTTTCCATAGTATCAAATGTATAATAAACGGAGATAATATTGTTTTGAACACGTGGTATCGAAAATACTTATGACGACCTTAATTTCTGCCTGTCACTATTTGAATGTGTCTAGAGCCTCTCTGTAAAAGCAAACACTGAGCATTATTTCAAGCTACTATATGACTCAAACATACAATCTTATGAACATGGCAAACAATTAATGGGTCAATGATGGACTTTGGTATGGTTCAGATGAATGGGCACTGCAAATGGAAGGGTTAATCACACACACAAGCACAGGCGGACACACATGGACACTCAGATAAAGTAAAGGTGGGAGGGGACATGCAGAGTTTATGGTGGTGGGGATGCAGGGTGGGCTGAATATTACTGCCGGTCCAGACCGAAACAGGATGAAACCGGTACAGGACAAACTTACCCTAAACTCTTCCACCTCTTCTTCCTGCAAGCAAGAGGTGTGTAGATTGAAGCGTGACTTAAAGACAAGTTCAGGGGGGTCGAGGGGGAAGGGGGGGACAAGACTATGTAGAGGTCATGCCACCACAAACAAACAAGAAATGATTGGAGATGGGAGGACACCAGACATATGACATCTCCCCATATCAACCTGAACAGTGTGCGTTATGGTTTTGTGCATCACACGCTCATGATGTTACGTTGTGTCACCGTGAAAAAAATATTGCCATACATGATATGGATTTTTAAGTCTAAAATCAAAGTCTTGCAAAGATACTGAGCTTGTAGTATGAAGGCGTGTCTGCAGAGGGCAGTCATGCACTGCAGCAGTGACAGACTGTGATATACACACACAAACTGAGTGATACGAATTACACACTGCGGTTGGCATCAATTCTGCCTCGCTTCCAGTCGACCCGCGCCTTGTGTCCCCATGCCGTTTCAGTCCAGCAGAGGGATGCAATCGAACCAACAAGAGCCGTGGTCCGGACAGGAAGTGAATTGGAATTGATCGGACCAGACCTTGAGTGTGTGCCTGATCCTGCTGGTAAAGGATCCAGGCTGACTGGTGGAGTTATGGTGTAGTGGTTCCCGTTTTTGCTCATATGTGTCGTCCTCTGCAGTGGGGGCATCTTCTCTAAAACCTCTAATCTACCTCGCTACGCTGGACTCCCTGCGTTCATGCCTCTTTCTGAGAAGTGACAGTTTTGCTACTGTCTGACTGATAGGAAAAAGTGGAGTCAGTTTCAAAGATACACACAACTGAAGGGAGCTGGTAATTTGGTTTCACTACAAACTGAGTTATTTTCTAACGTTAAATTAATTGGAGACTTTCCCCTCACACATACCAACTGTTCACTAGATCGTGTGATGATTTCTGAGCCACAGAATTCACCTCACGTTCCTTTTCTCGACACATTTTCTTTAAAAAGGCTCCAAAATTTACATTCATGACATTAGCCTCTGAAGTTCTTCGCATTCCGAGCTTAATTAGAGAGCATTTTTGGATGTGACACTTTTGTGATGCAGCTAATTAAGATCCCTGTGTGTAGGGGGACTCTGAAGGAAACACAGATTTTCCTCATGTTGCTGCACAACATAATCACATAAAAATTCCACATGGGGGGGTTTAATTTCATCACTGGTGATCTTAAACAGATTGGGGCAACCTGTATCTGTGAAACTGGCCCCAACAGCATCAAGTTAAAGCAAAATTCTTGAGAAGAAAAGGTTTGAAGGACTCGTGTTATTAAAACAACCAACCTCTGCCTGAACATGAGGGCAGGGTCCATGTTGGCTGAGGTCAACCGCACCACGTGCCTGATCTCCTTGGCGATCATCCTCAGCTTCTCAAAGTTCACGAGACCGTCCACGCTGGAGTCGTTGCCTGAGAGGACAAACACAAGTGCGAAACGCACACGCACAAAAATAACACGCACAAACAGTGAGCTTGAGGTCAGCTGTCAACACTGTAAAGCAGCTAAATGATTAATATTTTGAGACATTTGCACGATTCAATCCGCAACAATATTTCTAAGTCAAATCTTCAAAGTGAAAAATCTCTTTGTTCTGGTCTCCTTCTCATCAGTCCTCCAGGAGATCAAAGTGGTCTTTCATATCGAGTCATGCTGGGCCATTTGAGAATTTTTGGCAACTTGCACAATTAGGGAAACTTTCCTTTCTGAACATAGCCGTCCACTGACTTTTAAGAGAAAACCTTTAAGGAGAAGTCAGTTCGGGTACTTCTGACCTGACTCCGTGTGATACGTGAAGGAGGCCAGATGGGGAAGCCTTTAGCAGAAGTAAACCTCCTGAGTGAGACTGAAATTGACCTTCCGTGCAACACAGAGGAAGTAGGGGACATTAAAGTGTGACAAAATGACATGTCAACTTTCAGAAATGGCCTCAGGTTTTTTTTAAGGCGTAAGCAATTTAAAGAAATGTAGCAACATGTGAATTGCTACCACACAAAAAAAGGCACATAAAGAAATTCTGGGATCTCCACAAAGTCATCTACCTTCATGTAAGAAGGTGAGGTCCTTCTTGACCACGGGGAACAGTGGGATGATGGGCGGTTGCATGCTCTGGCTGCTCAGGACGTTGCGGTACTTGGCCATGTTCCTAGACGGGTCGAAGACGTCCTGCAGGTCTCCGAACAGCTTCTCGTACTTACTGGGCAGTTTCTCCCACGAGCTCCGCAGCCGAGCCACCGGTGCCAAGTTCAGACCGCTACATGAGGGGGGAAAGAGGGTGCAAGGAGGGTGGGAGAGGGGGAGGCAGTGATAAATAGGTTACAGTGGGAAGAAGGGAGGGGAAGGACAGAGGTAGAAATGAGAAAGTAGAGGCGGAAAAGGAGGGTACGGGAGAAAGAAGCAAGGAGAATAGTTTTAGTGTGTGTTCAAGACATACATCCTAATCAAAACCCCATACTGACATTTGCACAATTACTACTTTTCCAGCTAATCATCTTCAGTTAGCGAGTTCCCATTTTTCAAGAGCGGAAGACCCCTTGAGGCAATGTCATCTCTGAGCAGGCTCATTTAGACAGCTGATAATTATGACTGGCAAAGCATTTATTTCTGCTCTCTTCTTTCATTATCTTCCAGTTCCTGTCCCTCACTCATCACCTCAACGTCCCTCCTCTTATGCTTTTACAGCCTCTCTGTGTGTCCTCGCTTTTTTCTCTTTTAGGATGTTATGCTTGTCTACAAGTGCGTAATAGCTGTGGTTTGTCAGAAGATAATAAAATGGGTATTATAAAGATTGGATGATCACGAGAATGTATTCTGGGGTCAATCTGGTCGATGTTCCTGTGACAATTAATCATGTAAATGACATCAGGTCTGGATTCTTTTTATCCCAGCACCTCTCCTTGAGTCTGTCTTTATTTCTTGACTTATCACATCTACCATACCTCATAAAGTAAACAAATTAGCAATGTCCCTCACATGAAAAGGGTTACTTTTTATGGAACACCATGGACAGTGCCTCAGCAGGAGAAAAAAATATGTTTTGTCTCCCTGTATAACAACACAAGACCAGCTGTACAGTCCTTGGAACAAAAGCTCTGGCCATGTTTTACCAGACAGTAGGTAAAAGGTCCTGAGGTGCCTGTTTCGGATGGCTGTCACCAGCGTTCGCGTCTCTGAAGGAGGTCGCAATGGTGCTACTTCCTGCTGGCTGCCACCGCTTATGTTTGGCCGGCTTAATATGATCTTTTATATCAACATTTCCACAATGCTGGACTGAAAATATACTCTTGTAGTGTGTGCAGAACGCAGCATTTTTGTTGCTGGGTACGAAGGACGGCACTACTTCATCTTCCACATGACAGCTAACTGTTAGCATACTCACAAGTTCTCTCAGAAAGACCTACAAGCGTCATAGCAACAGAGATAAATCAGTGTTGAATTCAGAAGCTTGGTGCATTCCTTACAAACATATTAAATGTCTAACAAGGCACTGAAATCACATATTAATTATCATTATTGTAATCGTGGTGAAAGCCAGAAAGATTTGGTGGTAATGTCAAAAACCGGAACATTTTAATATCACACAGACACGAGACACCCAGCTCATAAATGACAATAGTGGAGATGCTCTTTATTTCAGGTGAGCCAAGTAGGGTGTGTCCACTACAAAATGCTACGGAAAACCTTGCATGTTATCTCTATTAAACAGACACACACATGCACACACACACAGCAGCAGCAGCAGCAGCAATGCCCCTGTCACCACGCAGGTTATGCTTCAGAGAGCCATATGTGCCAAGACATCCTGCTGTGAGGAGGAGTGTAAAGGGACGTGGAGGTCAGACATCTCTGCTCTTAAGTGCCGTCTACAGCAGCGAGCAGAAGATCACCATACTGCTGAGCTCCTGAAACTGTGAGTCCAGATTTTAAGTGGACGTGGTCCCACATGACTCAACGTAGCAAGAGGATAGCTTAGCATGAGCGAGACACATGGATCCTTAGCGCATTAAGAAAAAAATACCAATTATGTATTTTTACTATGCTGTGCAGAAACTGGTTCTCTTCACGTAATCAAACTACATTACATCTGCAGTGATAGTTATTGCAAATCTGCATCTTCAGGCATATATATTAAATGTATGCTGCAGTAACACTGCAGATAATACCCTCTTATGGTTATTACTGTAGATTAAAAAGAGCCAACTGCAACACAAAACACCAACTAAACAATCTAGAATCAAGGCTTGGGTACAGCAAGAGCATGACGTACTGCTTTTGAATAATTACTCACGGGACTTGGACAACCTAAAGCTCACACACACACTCCCAACTGCCTGTGTTGGTTCGAACAGAATTACATCTCAGTTCATCACTAAAACACACCACCAGAGCTAAATGTCTCCCCTCACATGGGTTTTACCCCTTAAAACAGAGACACACTACATACATCCTCAGCTCAGTCTGACAGCCATCTGAAGCCAAACCACAGCAGCCAGAGGGAATTAACAATAGCAACAAATAATAAGTGTAACCGTTGCTATGGGACTCTTGTTTTAAATGCCGTAGGGTTGCAGTGGCAGAGTGTGTGTGGTTTGGGAAAGTCAGGGCTGGTTCAGCGAGCTGGCGGAAGGGGGAGGAGGCGAGGCTGGTTCTCCTGAGGATGTGGGGAAGGAGGCAAGTGGCCAAAGCTCATTTGGCACAAAAGCTGTCAGGGGAGATGGAGTAAATGCTAGCTGTCATCACAGAACAAGAATCATGTCTACCACAACTGAGGCAAAAATGAGAGAAATGATGAAACAATGTGTCACCACGCTTAATTTAGAAAGCCAATACACACACACACACTCTCTTACACAGTTTCTAAACTGAGCCTACCTGATTATAGCGAACATGGAGTTGAAGTTCTTGCACTCTCTGCAGTGCAGGGCAATCTTGATGAAGTGCTTGATAGTCTTCATCCTCTTCAGCGCGTTGGGCTCCTTCAGGATCTCTGTGGCGACCCAGAAGGTCTCCTGGTTTATCACCTCCTCAAACTGCTTCAGATTACCACTTCCCACCGAGGAGTCGAGTTTGAACAAGTCATCCACGTACCTGGGCGCCACGACAAAGAAATTAAAACACATCCTGTTTTAATGGCGTACAACAACAACAGCTTCTGTGGAGAACTAGTCACATTTTCCTATCCTCATCTCATCTCTTATTTCCTTGTACGAGAATGTTTCCTTTTCTTTTGTTTTTTTAAAATGTCCATACAGATCAAGTTTTGAAATATGTACTACACCTGCTATAAACCATTTAAATGTTAAACAACCACATACTCTGTGGACTCAATGTTCCTGAAGAGCTCAAAGTCTCTCATGGAGAGCTGGGCTGCGACCTCCATGGTGCTGAGCTGCAGCAGAGAGATCTGGCTCTCTCTGAGGAGATCCTGGGCGTCCTCGTCTGAACACAACGTCTCCGTCTCCATATTGTTCTTCAGGTAGTACCTTCGGGAAGGAGAGCAGACGGAAAGAGGGTAAGCTGTGGAAGCATTACTGTCAAAAGAAAAAGCATTTTTCTTGGCATGTTTATTTTTAACAGAGGAAAAGAGTTTGAATACAGCTGGTCCTGCTGTGGAGTCAGACACCTGAGGACCATATCTAATGAAATAAGGGTGTTAACGAACTATATTTCTGCTATTTTCCAATGGAAAAACATGTACGTCATGTAGAAAAAAAACCTTGAGTAACTGCAAAAAAACAACAGCAAGGAGGATAATTATGTCTAAGCCTGTGAGTCTGGGGGGGGTGGGGGGGTGGGGGGGATTAACTGACAATAATTACAAAGAGTACAGGACATGCAAGATGTAAAATCCTTTGAAAGTGACATCATCTCTGTGTATTTTTAGAGCAGTAGGTGTTAGATCTGCAGTATCCTGAGATGCTTTAATATAAGCTGCAGAGGGAGACAAGTGGGTGGACAGGATCCAGTTTTTCAGCCAGCTGTAACTTTTGGCGCATGTTAAGTAAACCCAGATAAATCTCGTGAATGTTCCTCTCATCTACATTTCATCTTTAAGAGGCACATTTTCTGTCTCCACTTTAAGATCAGTTTCAGGAAAAGGAAAAAATTACCCCAATCTACTGATAGATTGCTATATTTTACGCTGGGGTGGAAGAAGTAGAGACACAGAGTGAGAGGGGCTCTCAGCAGAAGAGAGTAAAGACGGGAGGTGCACGATTGAGAGGGAGAAAAAAGATTCTGATCTCCAACAGTTTTCTGGGAGAGCTTCCAGCAGCAGGCCATCTCTCTTACCTCGTTATGTGCCTCTGTGTTTGTAAATCTAAAACCCCCCCACCACCCTGCTTCCACTCTAATGGAGCTGTAATGTGCTCATCCAGGAATGCAGCACCTCAGCACCCCGTAGACCTACGGCTCTCAGGGGCAAAGTGTTGGCATGGATGTGACTCTAAATTGCCCAGTGTTACTTTGCAAGTAGAGTCGAAGTGGAGAGCAACTAATAAGAAAGGATGTGAGGACGTGAGGGGAGAAGTTCAAGCTGAATTTAAATTTAGGATTAAGCACAAGACATGTCTCACACTCACACAGCGTTGACGTTTTTGTGAGCACAAAAGCAGAACTGAAGACTTTATTGAAGGCTGTATTTACTGATTTAGAGTCGAGACATTTTAGAACCTGTAAACTCACTAAATTAGTGCAAGTTGAGAGAGGGGCAAGAGGAGAAGACAAGAGATAAGAGGACAGGAGATGAGAAGAGAGGAGACAAGAGCATACAAAACAGGACAAAAGGACAGGAGGGGAGACAAGACAAGGGGACCTTCAATCACCTCTCTCAATTCAATCAAAATTACATTCATAAACTGACTTTTGAAACAAACAAATGCATAAAAACACATACAGCCCTGCACATATGGAGAGGAAAGCAGACTGAATTAATGATGGACAATGTGGTGCTAAACAGAACTGGGCAAAGCAAAGTCACTGGAACCAAGCCATTGTAAATGTCCTCTGGTGCTTTGTGGGAGTGTGTATATGTGTGTGTGCTGAGCAGAGGATCTATACGTATTTTGGCTGCGTGACCAGGGCCTGCGATTGGCTTGGCCTGTCCCCTGGACCTTCTGTCAATCATCAGCTGCAGTGTGTGAGAGACGGAGGAGGCGAGATACAGAGGAAGAGAAGCGAGGCAGAGATATATTTGCCCACTGCTCCTGATAAATACAAATACTGCACGCTTTGCTGAACATGTCCATCCTGCTGACACTGCAGCATGTATATGCATGTGTGTAAAAATACTGCCAATCATGACACACCAGCAACTTCTTTTAATATAAACATCTACCATGGGATATGCATAAAGACAAGAGCAAAGTAAATAAGTGGTGTTGCTTGTTCATACCTCTACAGATAAGCTATCATTTTTCCGACCAATATCTCACAGTACGACTTGCTGCAGTTCAGCCATCCATCAAAAACACAGGGAAGGTGTTACCATGAGTGTCCTCTAAGTGAGTGAGTGTGTGTGTCCATACATGTCTGAGACTTTTACAGAGTTTGTATGTAGATGCATGTAAATACAAACTGTGAAATGCAAATACGTATGCGTGTGTAAACGCAGCAGCTGCATATATGCGTGCAGATGCGTGACCGTGTATAAGAATGCGACCGTCTACATCTATATCTTTGCATGTGCCTGTGTGTGCATTTTAGTGTGTGTATGAATAATTCCAGACGTTCCATGCTGTCTGCCGAGGCCTCCGCCTCTGACAGAGGATGAAAAATTCATGCTAACCTAGTTGGGAGAGGACTGATGAGGGACCACAGGAGACAAGGAGAGAGAGGGGGGAAAACTGTGAAAAACGGACGGAGGAGCTGTTTTAAAGCAGACTTTACGGCTGCGGTCCAAATTATCCTTTCATGTCTTACTAACTTTAATCTTAAAAGGGAATGTGTCTGGCATCGAGACGACAGTGTGTGATGTGCCACAGACATCTGAAAAATCATACTGGTAACTTGGCAAGAGAAACACACGCATCACACAAAGGCTAAACGTCCTAACATAGCTGTCCCACCTAGGTGACATGGAGTTGCATCCACAACAAAGTGAACATTTCCAAATTGAAACAGAGCACCAATTCAGCATCTCGACCCTTTGGATTTGCAAAACATCACTGCAGAGCTTAACCAGCATCACTTGCATTGTACCATGAACTGTAAACTGTTGTTTTGTCTTTATTAATGGGACAAACTGCAGCTTCTGCTCAGAGTAGCAACTAAAAATATTTCCAAGCACTTTTAACGCGGATCACCACTTCATTTATCATTCCTGAACTAGGACAGCGGCTCTGAATCCTGCTCCTCAGCACCTGGAACCCTGCTGGCTTTCATCCGAGCCACTTACCCAGGAACTGATTTACACCTCAGAAATGCTAAGCGAATTAACTACATCTCAGAATGGTACCCTGTATCCCCAGGAACAGGACTGAGAGCCACCGCTGTAGGAGAATTTAATCAATATAATAGTGCATAACCTGTGCTGTTGTATGGGATGAAGTCTGGAGCCACTGTTAGAAAGGATTTGGTTCTCGTATAGTTCAGGGCTGGGAAATGTATTTACAGAACAAAGCCCACAATAGTTGTACAAAATTCTGAGCACTGCATTGCCTTGCGTAATTTCAAGTAACCCAGATATAATTTGACACAGAAAAGGAAGGAAGATCTGCCATGTCTCAAGATCCTGGGCTTGGAGTCCAAGCACAGCGGGTCACATCTTTGGTTTAGTCATTGAAGCCTTCAACACAACATAGGTCTATATAAATTCTCAAGTTGTCTGTTCCACTTCCAGCTGCTTTTTGTCCAAGCTTCCCACAGTGGATCTGCTGTAAATACATGCCCATACTTTCTTCCCATGACCAATGAGCCTCCCTAACCATGAAATATTTTTGCTTTCTGGTTTATTAAAGTATTATTGTTTGTTGGATTGTGTACCTTTGGTTTCGATGACAGAAGACCACTACATCAACTTTAAAGTAAGCCATTTGGTATTAGATTTGCAGTGTAATTCTTGTGTTTCTTACCTGCCGTTGAGCTGAATCCGATCAGCCAGTTTGGAGAGCTGGTCGGGCAGGCGGCGCTGTTTAATGACTCCCTCCGGGCTTACTGATACCTCACACAGGGAGTAGGTCTCAGGTGCTGCGATGAGGCCGAATTCATTGACAGTGTGGGCTACCACATCCTTAGCAGTAGTGTCCTTACTGATGATGATGTAGCAGCTCTGCTGGTCGGCCTTGAACACCCGAATCACTTGGTCTGGGATGTCTGAGAGTGGAGGAGAAAGAAAAGTAGTGTTGTCAGTGACTAATTAGGGCTAGATGAGTTGATGGTTGCAGTATGTGGAGGCCAACACTGTAACAAATGTCAATAATGCAATAAAACTTTATGTAATGAAGTCTATGATGCAATAAAACAGTAATCGCAAAGTAGTTTTGCAATTTTTGGCATTTATCTTTGTCTGAGTAATGTACCTATAATGTGATAGTTATTATGGCTAAATGTGGACTGTGCCAGTAAATGTAGGAATGCTATCAGGTTATGGTTTCCATATTTTATTTTCATTACATTATAAAGGGTTTCAGGTGGTGAGACTTATGCCTTCCTCTCTGAGCAGATTTGCTGAGCTGAGCACTCTCCTGCCAAAAACGTCTTTGGTGTAAAACCAACTGGGCAAAGGGTCAAAGAAACTTTCTGGTGTTACAGTAACCTAAATTCAAAACGAAAATTACACTAATTTAACGATTTACATTTACAAACAGCAACGCTAAATTATCCTGCTGTTCAGCTGAATCACAACACTCTTTTTCATCTTACTTCCAGCCCTGCTGTAACATAAATTCAACCTTTCTGTGAAGCCAATTTTCTAATGGACTTGCTTGATGTTGCCACACATGGCTGTGAGGATATTTGTGACAACATGATTGATGATATCACAGTAAACACCACAGTCATTTTGAGCTTCAGACAAAGATTGAGTGGGATCAAGAAACAAGGACACATTTACCTAGAAAGGAAAAAGAAACAATAGCTTGCTAGAAGTTGCGTGACAACGGTAGAGGAAGCAGAGCTCTTACAGTGAACATGCACGTAGGGTCCAATGCTTAACCACAGTATCAACACATTATCATACCCTAAAACTTCAATTAAAAGCCTAGTCCCAATTAAACGCCCAGTCCCTTTTACTAGCGCAGTGTGGCTACACATTTTGACAAATAAAGGCCAGTCTCAAATAGAGGTCTGGTCTGGTCGCCAAATTTTTATGCAAGTAACATTTATACTGGCTCAAATAAACAATCTGATTGTGTTTCCCATCTTTGCTGAGAAACACTTTTGTGTGAAAGGAATTAAAGGCCTGTCCCAAATATAAGCCTGATGAGTTCAGTGATTTAAGCAAATAATAGCCCGGGCTTCTAATTGAAATTTGTATGGTATTTAACTTTCGGTTTGTTGCCTTTAAGACTATGAAAGACCTGCACATATTCAATTGAAAAAAAAAAAAACCTCATTTAAACATGAATTACGACCTGAACCACATTTATGTCATGTACAATTCTTAAAAATAAATAAATAAAACTACGTCACCTCTCACAATGACTGCTTCATAAAGTTAGATGATGTACTGTATTATTGTTTAATTGATTCAACACAACATTCAATAGCAAGAGGCCAGAATAAAAGCTTGAATGTTAGTGGTGACTGCAGCTGATGTTGGAGCAGCTGCACGCGACTCACATGCTGCGATGTGTGTTAAATAATGAAAATGTTCCCCCTGAGTGAAATACTGCATTAAAGATCCCTGTGTTTGAGTAAGGAAGAGGGTATGGCCCATTAGCCACAGGCAGCCAAGGAGCTTTAAAACAATGAGTCATGAATGCTGCACGGAGACAAGTGGAGAGAGGGGAGTCCGACAGAGCAGATGAAGCTGTCATACAGCTGCAACGTGTGTGTGTGTGTGTGTGTGTGTGTTTGTGTGGTTAAGCTCGACATTCACTGAAAATGGAGGGAGGTCATGAAAAGACTGTGGCAACTAGGAAAAATAAATAAATAAATAAAAGGTGCGTTTGATGGATGAGTTTGTTCAAGTGAATGTTCATGCAAATGCACACAGCCCTGCTTCCTTCTGTTTACCAAGTAGAAAAGGGTTCAGCGTGCTTAGACACAAAGTCATTACCTTCCCCTTTATTAGCAAGGATCACTGATCGGTCTATGACTGTGGGGATCTTAGGGGGTGTGTGTGTGTGTGTGTGTGTGTGTGTGTGTGTCTCTGTGTGTGTTTAGATGATGATAGTTAGAGCGGCAGCAGCACAATAAGCAGAAAGAAATTGCTGAAGGCAAAGCCAATAACAATAACATTTGAGTGAATGCTCATAATCAATCACCTCTCCTTGTTTAAAGAGCTGTAGCTGTTGGTGTGTGTCCCTGTGTGTGTGCAGAATTCATTGTATTTTCAATATCTGGAGGATGAATAAAAAAAGTGAGAATTTTTTGAGGGAAGTTGCATCAGTCTGGATGGGTCCGTGTGCTGCGTTTTGCTATCTCTTCTGTTTCTTTTCTGCTTTTTGCTATTTTCACAGGGATGTATTGTGCACTTTCTTTTTTTGCGTCACCTGTTGGTTCGTGGACTCCTGTTTTAAAGCATCAGGAGCAGAATTTCGGCTGTAAGTGAACATATTTTGGCGACAGGGTGAAGCTGTGGAGGAGCGAGGGCTGGATCTGACTCATAGACTATACTGACACCTCGGCCATGCCCTTCATCATGCCTAACTTAAAGCTTTAATAAAATGCAAATAGATGAGTTACATAAGAAATCATCCCCCGAACAGTTGCCCTGACCAAAACTGTATTTTGTGCCAGGCTGTAAACATGTTTATCTCTGCTGTAAAGGTGGGCATTTTAACATGGGGGTCTATTAAGAGTGGCTTGCTCTTGGAGCCAGCCTCAAGTGGCCATTAGAGGAACTGCAGTTTTTGGCACTTCTGCATTTGCTTCATTTTACAGCTCTGGAGTTTGCTGCTTTACATGCACCCACATGTTTTTATTCTGTCATTTATATGCTACTCTTGAATGCTTATTTATAGTATTTCATGGACTTATTTCTTTAAGCATCCAGATGTTTTTCTGCTTTAACGTGTGAAATTTGCTTTTTTGCATTCAGTGGTTTCTGGAATGTGAACGTATTGAAGTTTGATGTCGGAGGCCAGTCTTGGTTATGAATGACCTCTTTATGGACTCTGAGCTTATTGATATAAATCACATGACATTTGCACTTAATTTGACAAGTCAAATGATTACTGACTTTTAACTCAACGAAAGTGATATGTGGTGAAACATGAAAAATGATATAAAGACTGCACCAGAGGATTTAAAGTGTGGCTCCCTCCTTGTTTTCTGCGTTGCTGCAGTAGCACAGCTCCTCTCTGTTTATGTGCAGCAGGGTGGTGATGGTGGGCTGAGTGGAAGCTAAATGCTTTGTGTCTCATTAGCTGTGATTTGTGATTAGAGTGTGGGAGGCTCTTGGCTAAATAGCTGGCTATCATATCCAGGGGGCTTAATCATGTTTAATCCTCTGGACGAGCTGCGACCTGACCTGCACACAGGAGGACAATCGCTGCCCATCTAGCCAAACATCCAATCAATTATCATCTTTAATAGGGCATCGTTCATTTTCATCAACACCAGAGAATGTATTCATGGCCTGGAGCCAAAGACGATTTCTACACTGGTGAAAAAAAGTCTTCTTGGGTTTTTGCAAACACAGCACTAAGAGAGGCTACACACTTCCCACAACCTTCCTCCTCCTCCTCCGCCTCCGCTCCCTCCTTTCTACTGTTTGCCAAAGCTTTTCCCAGTCACTCCATCATACAGTCAGAAGACATAAATCACATGTGAAAGCACACAGGGTGGAAGAGGGCAGGGCATGATGGCTTGAGGTGCTGAGGAGAGTGGAGTAGAGTAGCTGGGGTTAAACACCCTGGCTCAAATAAATAAACACAAACGAGAAAATGTCACTACATGTACATGTGAGGAGGTTGTTTCATCCTCCACAGCTTAAGGATTAGGCTTTTATGATCTCGTTACAATCATCAATCCTCCTGAAGTGACTAAAACCAACAATGAATCTATCCTGCTAACAAGTGTCTCTGTAGCCAGAACTTGACTCTTCTCTTGCCTTACTCTGTGTGACAAAAGCCAGTTTTTGTCCAAAGACAATAAAAAACAAACAATAAATCCATATGATCTCATTAGATGCCATGTTCTGCTGTGCTCCCTTTTGTCTCAGTGAATGGAGGGGCGTGTTGGTGGCTGTGTTTGACTGACAGCAGCCTGCGGCTTAAGCTCTAGTGCTGGCAGCAGGGGAACAAGAGACAAAATAAACAAACTTGCCCTGTAGCGTTCAAGCCATGCAAAGACAAAGTGTTGTTAGCAGTGGTGTTAAAGAGTTAGGACCACACCAGCATTTCATCGGACCAAAGTGACACTTACTTACTTCTGTCAGATTCATTAGTACTTGAGCAAGCTTGGGTGCTTGACCCATATTTAGTACTTATTCATGGACATTTTAAAGTACTTTCAAGATGGATATCTTAAGCTATTTTAAGCTGCACTCATTTTTTCAGCTTATGTGCTGTGCATGCCCTGTTTTCACACAAATTACATTGTAAAGTTATTTTGATTCGCAAGTAGCTTTACATGCTATTTGATGTGCTGCAGCTGAGCAGCTAATTAACAACGTAGCCTGCAAAGTGACATTAGCTGTGTATTTTTTTCCTGGTGACTGGCTGTTAGTCAGCATGACCACCCACCTATGATAGAAGGGTGATGTTGCTTTTTAATGCAAATATGGTTTAAAATGAAGCGATTTTGATTGGCTGTCAAGGAAGAACTTCTTCATCTATGTAAATAGGAACTAACAGTATTCCAATGAGTCAAGGCAAATCAAGGGGGCACTGTCATGAAACAAAGAAATATAAATTTCTTCCATCTAAGGAAGGAGTTTTTTCTCAATGCAGACTGCATTAGATGTAAAGAGATGTGATTAACTGGGTAGATGATGTAGAAGAACAAAAAGCAGTTTAATTTCAGCTGAAGTTCAAATGCACTTGCAATGACAGTACGTGTCATCAAATACGACTCAATCACTGTCTTGTGGTCACTGTCTAGCATTTCTCCATTTTTTTCCTGAATAACCAATTTTACTGCTGATAAACACATGAAATAATCAACTTAAATGAACTGAGTATAGTTTGAGTCACCAAGTTTTTTAAGAGAGAGGCAAATTACATCTTTATTTGAGTGAAAATAATGAACATAATTGCTTCAACCCTTAGATAACCTCTTCAAAAGTGAAAACTGATCAATATGTCTTTAGTCAGATACTCATAGATTCTCACAAGGTTAGATGACAAGGGGAAAACGTTCAAATGCAGGGATGCAAAGATGAAGTGTGAGCAAAAAGCTCATGGATTTAAGGAGAAATGAGTCAAGACGGAGGGGACGTTAGGGAGGAATACATAATGAAACACAAACTGTGGCATTAAAAGTATGTATACTTACAGTACAGTCCCAGGGCTTGGTAAGCAGTAAAGAGAAAGAGAAAACACAGTGAATATGAGAGAAAGAAACAGTGTGGGAAGAGTACAAAGAGACAAAGTGCCTAGAAGCATCATGACAGAAGTGAAAAAAAAAAAGAGGGAGGGAAGACCAGTGGAGTTTCTACTGTAGCCTAAATCTGTTCATGTGAAACCAGAGAGGCTGAGTGTGAGTCATCATTTCTACACTACAACATCTGTTTAAAATCACAGCAAGAGTCGCAAGAGGAGAAAGAGGAAAGACAAAAGGACAAGAGAAATAGTAGGAGAGGAAAAAACAAATGGATAGCAGATAATGGATAGCAAGAAATGGACAAAAGAAGAAAGTCGAAAAACATGAAGAATTTGAGAGCTCAACTTCACTGAAAAGACATGTCGCCACTTTGCAAACAAAAAGGACGACATGAACAGCAGCCACTGAAGAAAACGCTCCTGCTCTACCTCTTTCTCCAAAAGAACACAACATTTACATCCATGCTCCACTTTTCTCAGTGATTCAGCTTTAGTGGTTCTCTTTCAAACATTCGCTTGGTGAGATACTTCACTCATGTTATCAGAGAACCAGGGTTATCTTTGTAACCTAACGTTTGAAGCAGGAATGTACAAGGATCATGAAGTGTGTCACATGTAAGGCAAATACTAGGTCAACTGGGTTTGCAATTAATGATTATTTTCATATCGTTATCAATTGCTTAGGTTGATTAATTCATTATTTAGTCACTGAAATGCTGAAAAATAGTGAAAATTCCCTTCAAAACTTCTCAAGGCAACGTCTTCAAATCGACTGCTTTGTCCCACAAATAGTCCAACATCCCAAGATAATCAATTTAAAGTAATATAGGACAGAGAAAAATAGCAAACTATTACATTTGAGAAGCTGGAACCAGATATTTTTTTGGGATCTTTGCTTGCCAAACCATCTTAATGATTAATCAGTTACCAAAATTGGCAAAAATAGTTGCTGATTTATTTTCTGTCAAACAAATAATCCACTGGAAAGCACTTGATAACCTTTGTTATTAAAAAGTTGTATAGAAATTAGTTTTTAATCACTAATTCTTACAAATGCTCGCTGTCTAATAGAGTGAGACCAGCACAGTAGTACTTTATTTAACCAGGAACCTTAGTTTACTAGAGCCTCATCGCGATTAAAAATCTAATTTCCAAGTGCAGAGGGTTGGGACGCACACAAAAACACGTACTTCAGTTCATGAAGAATGTTTGCCTTTTTTGGATTCTCCTTTTGAAGGCATGAAGGCATGCCAGGAAACCAAGGTTTTCTTCACAAATTCAACTTAACACTCTGTGAGTAACTGATATGCAAATAGTCATTTCGCAGGAGAAGTATTCTTTTAAAACAAGCCAAGAGCTTTTTAATACCATAAAGATGTAAACACAAGATTTTAAAATACCCAGCCATGTTGCTTCCTACGATCCCTACGCTAAAGTATTACAGGTGGTATCACAAGCCCTGTTGAGCATCTGGAGCAGGGGTTTTGTTTGAGCCGGCTGTTCTCAACCTTCTAATAAATCTAATGAGGAACCAAAGGACTAGAGGAAACTTGATCTAATGACAAATGATTAATGTGGCACAGTTGGTGCGTGTTTGCACTCCACTACAACACAACCACATGTGAGGCCTACATGTGTGCGTCTGACTGTTTGAGTGTGTGTAGCGCATTGACAAATGGCCGGTGGAATAAATCAGGAACATATTCACTCTCTCGCTCTCTTTCACCTTACACTTTATCTTTCTTGTTCTCCCCTCTTTCAATATTTCATTCTCCGTTAACACATAAACATGGACACATACACAGATCCACAGGGAGTGCTCCATGTTAGTTTAAATAATTATGGCAGCAGAAACCTGTTAACCAGGAGGTTAATCCTTTTCAGACGGACACAACTCTGCAACAGCTCTGTGGCACTTCCAAAAGAAACCCCATGGTAAGTGAGTGTGTGTATGTGTGTGCTAGAAAGCTGCAGTTCCTCGCTTCGCGTGAGTTTATACGTGTTCCTTTGTCAGCACAAGTGAGCATAAGTGTTTTTGAGGAGTTTGTCCGTATTTCAAGGAGAGAGAAAGACAGAAGATGAAAGACGGAAAGTTCGCATTGGAGACAACCAACACTATACAGTACTTCTCATATGGCTGCTTTATGCGATTATGCTCAAGGATGACAGGTTGTCAGTAAAGCGTCTCTCACTGAGCACTGGAGTCCTTCACTCTACAAGTGGCTTTCAGTGCTCAATGAGGCCGAGGCCTCAAGTCAAGTGAGACAAACAGCTTCAGGAAAGAAGCACTGAATTGTTCGACTGAGGCACCTGAAATGAGGTCATAAAGGTCAAGAACAACTGTGAATAGGTGTAATGAAAGTTTTGCTTCCCCTACATCTAAAGTACTTATGGTTTTTGGAGGCTTTTAGAACTTTAGCTTATATTTTAAGTGTTCTATCAAGATATTTGTTTGCATGGGTGTGCTTTGGTTTCATGTTGGAGTTTCACTTTAAAGGTTCAGTGTGTGTCGGATTTAGGGGGGCATACTGGCAGAGTATGTTTTCTTAGGTGTACAATCACCTGAAAATAAGAACCTTTGTAAGCTTAGAATGAGCTGTTTATATGTGCCTAGGGAGCAGCTCCTCAATCACGGAGATCTCCCTTTTGCACCACCATGTTCCTACAGTAGCCCAGAACAGCCTAACCAAACACTGGCTCTAGATAGGGCCGTTCCTGTGGTTTAAATGGGCTTTTTCGCATCGGTCACTGTTAGCAGCCCCTCGCTGCCAAACAGTGTTGGAAAAACAGACCTTTTTTAACGATAAATGCTTTATTCAGTGTTTTTACTTGTTTAAATCACTTGTTAAATGACTTCACCATTTGTTTTGGAGAGGAAGAGACCTCTGCGGATAATCTGGCTCCTGCTATAAACTGAACTTCTGGATATTAAGTTATCAGGGAAAATAGATGAGCACACATTAGTAGCTGCTGGGCCAGCAGCCTGTCTGCAGTGAGCAGCGTGAACAGTGTCGTAAAAACACTTACTTGTAACATGACACTACTTTATTCAGTGTTTTTACCTGTTTTAATCACCCGGTCTGTTTGTTTTGGAGAGATCTCTGTTTATAATTTGGCTCCCGGTAAGAACCTCCTGATTGACCAAGAGGAATTCTAACTTTCAGCTGGTTGCAATCTGCAATCCTCACTGCTAAATGCCACTAAATCCGCCTACATCTTACACTCTGTTCCTTTAAGAGATGATTTTCAGGCAGTTTCTCAAGATATATGTTCAAAAAGATTCATCAGCTAACCATCACATTTCTTTAGTTGAAGAGATGCAAAGAAACAGGAAAAGACTTAACATGCTGTCCTAATGGGACAATCAGTAATAAAGGATGTTTCTGTGTCCGCACATAAACCCCTTGATTTAACCCAGTCAGGATTTTATTCTTACCTGCCGGGTTGGAGAAGTCGAGGACGCTGGTGGCCGGGTGCAGCAGGTCAGGGCTGCTGGATGACAGGTTGCCGGGGATGGGCATGATGGCCACGCTGTGTCGACACTGCTTGGTACCCACGATACTGTCATCCTGAGACTGACCCATGCCACCATCACTAGAGAGGAAAGAAAGGGGTACGAGGGACAGAGAGAGGAAGGGGGTGACAGTTGGAGTGGGGGTGGTATTCAAAGGAAAAGGGGAATGATGTTATGAGAGATAGAGAAAAGCAGTAAATTAGATAATCTCCTTCAAATAACAACTTAATGTTCTTAAATTAATTTGGTGGTTTACTTTGCAGCAGTAGACATTTTCAAAACTGCCTAAATGTTTTTTCCACTTTGTATTATGACTTTTAGAATTAGAATGAGTGCTTTTCCCTTCATCTTCAGAACATATAACTCATAACACAGTGGGAAAAAATATCAGGAGATTTAATCAAAATGTCTACTCTTGCAGAATGACAACACAAAACATCAATATCACTATATTTGTCTTTTAATATGCAGCAGTGACACAGCCGAAATTCATCTACGCGGCGGTTTCATGAATGGCAGGAACTGATAAGGAGCATTCGCAGAAAGAGACACACAAGTTCACCAAACACACACACGACACCAGACAATGAGACAGGTATACACATACGCTAACAGAGACACAAACGAGCGTTGCAAACAGCAGAGCACATATGAAAAGAAATGACAAGTAATGAGGATTTTAGCTCATTCAGATTTGCACATTTGTACTTTGTGTTCCTGCAGTTCCCTTTTGAAAATGTGTTGGTGTTAGTGTTCAGCCCTTTGTTCTCTTGTGTGTGTCCAGCACTTGGCCACATTATGAGGCAAAACCGGACTTGAGAGACAGGCGCCCTTCCACCTGGCTCTTCAGCCACACTCAGGGATATGCAAACGTCAACCTTTACATTGATGGCCTCGTTAGACTGGCTGGATCTGCATACATGTGATAGAAATGGCAGCTCTTCTGAGACGGACAGGTTGGGTATTGTGTTTTTGAATAGCCCTGCCTCAAATGATAAATGTGGGTTCCTGAAGGTTAAATAACACTTGCTTTAACAGTTGTGGTAGCTTTAAACTTTCAAGCTTTAAGACTGACTGAGTAGGTAAATTTATGGCATTTTAAAGAAAAAACGACAAACATTGTAAGACTAGAATAAAAGAAAACAGACACTTGAATATTGATGTTAAATCCACATTGCATTCATTTCAATACGTTGTCGTTATGAGTTTGTGATGCAGTCTGTAATTGAGCGTCTGAGATAGAGAGTTCATCTCGGTTCTGCCTGCATACTAATTGCAGCTTCCCTCCAGGTGTGTGTGTGTCTGTACAGTATGTACTGAACACGGTGCAGTAATGCAGGGCTTCCACTGACACAGCCGAGAGCTGCTGTAGCAAAGCCTCTGTAATCTTCGAGTCACCGGTCGAGGTGCTGCGCCGATAAGATGAAAGGACGGTAAAAACAGACACAGGTAGATAAAGAAAAATTAGAAAAGGAGAGACATAAAGAAGCAGGTAGGATAAATAAGTTGGAGGGAGGTGAAAAAAGGAGGGAAAACGAAGATTTATAAAGCGGATAATGGTGAAATTGAGACAGATAAGGATAGCGCGGGGCTCAAATAAGACTAAACTGACACTGTTTGATGTTGAATGCATCCCAAGACTGATCATATTCACACTTTGACAAATGCAAGTAAAGGACACACATGATTACACCTGTATTTTGAACCAAAATTACAAAGTACACAGGCCAAATCATTTCGGTTTGAGACAAGTATGACACACTTTTTAGGTTTAGTACATTAAATATGACAAATAGAAGATATCTAGCAGTAAATAAAGCATTAAAGCTTATTCCTCAAGCTTCCCAGTTTTTAGGCGTACAGGTATTTATCTGATTTACTTTAGATGGCAGGTGTGCTGAATGTCCAAACATCAAGAAACCAAAAGCATCTGCAGCTGACATCACTCTTTACTATATAACACTGTAATTAAAGTGAGGTCTCCTTGACATTTAATGCAACATCTCAGCAGAATACGGCACCCTTGGTTGAATAACAGAGCATCTAAGACACTCTAGAAAGAAGCCGTGAGCACAAATTAAACTGGAGAGAAACAAAGAGAAAGAGCACCTTGACTTTGTGGAAAAGTAAGTTTCGTGAGTTAAAGCAATTAGCATGAGATCTTCAAGTGCAGTCCTCTAGTGATGTTGCTGAGGGTCAGCGGTGCTTTGTGTGTGTTTGTGTGTGTGGCTGTCTGCCATGTGCGTGTCTACAGATGGATACTGAATCAAATGGTTGGAGGATGGGGAGTTACGCAGGAGGTCTTACCCAAATAGGCCCCTGAAGCAGCGGAGACAAACGGGAGAGAGACGACATTGAAAAGCGTGAAAAAGAAAAAGAAAAGAAAACAAACAAACAAACAAACAAAAAAAAAAAAAACAGAAGCAGAGCTCTGCTGAAGTGATTCAGCAATACAAGTGCAGCAGAGTGACAAGGCCTCTCTTTTCACGCACACACACACTTAAACCAACATGAACACACATGTAGGTTGACAACATATACAACAGCAAATAAGTGTGGACACGCTGACAGGTTTGCTGAAATAAATGAGCAGAAAAGTGTCAGGAGCATTTTCATAAAGCCAGCATAGATTCACACACAGCACAGGACAGGACAGTGCAGGATTTGTGAGAGAATATAACTTTACTATTTGATTTCATTCACAAAAATACTCATGAGGGAGCAGCAGGAGGCACATAATAACCACATTTTTAGAAACATTTTAAAAACAGAATTATCAACTCTACTGATCACATACCAAACAACCCACAAATATGACAGCATTGGCCCCAGTGTCTCCATCAGTTTTTACCCCACTACTAGTAATCATTTCCTGGACAGTTCCACAGCAGCAGTGTGGCGAGCATGCAGTAAAACATGGACGTCTTGCAGGGTGAATGTCAAGATGCACAAACACTTAATAACACAATAGCTACAGTGTGATATGCGTCATGATTTAGTGCGTGTGACTGCATTATAAAGCAGTACAGAGGATGAAAATGGCATCATGGGACGTGGGGCTACTACTTAACCGTCATCTCACTAAATCACCTAGACTTCTGAGACAAACTGACCAAAGGCTAAAACCTCCGTTTATTGCTTTCCAATCTATGGAATGTAAATCAACCAGGCTGGTCAATATGGGATGTGTGTAAAGGTGCATGCGCATCTTCATTTGGCAGAAAAACGAGTTGTTTATTGCCAACGTGTCCTTGTCATATAAAATCCCTGTCTGACGTGGAGCACAATGTCAGCCAAGAACAGACAGAAGCAGCAGCAGGTAGCGTAGGACTGTATATGTATGCAAGAGCATCTGAATGGGATTTTAAGTTGTCTAACACAATTATTTTCCTTTTTTAACTTGCCAGGTGTTTAAGAAGTGAGCAAAAGCATTGGAAATGTATCCTTTTTGAGAGACTTTACCATGGCAACGGTGGTCCCTGGCTGCGTCCTTGTGACAGCCAATGTGTCCTTAAAATGACAGTGAGTCCAGTGTGTGTGTGCATGTGCGTGGGCATGCTTCAAACTGCATGGTGTCTTTTAAAGCTGGGATGCGGGACTTTTACATATAAAGGAACGTCCATTACATTCAAGCCCTTGCCAAACAGGTTCATACAAAGTTGATTAAGCCTGTTGCCGCCAGAGAAAGCTCTCTGTCTTTTGCTGTATACCAGAGTTGTGGTGCTGGTTGTCTGCGGCAACTTTGCCATGCAGATGCACCAGACGTGATGCATTGACAGAAGAACAAAGATACAAAACAATGAAGGGGGGAGAAACCAGTCCCTTAGAAGCAGCGCCTGGCTTTGAAGCCAATCTGACATTGTTGCCAAACGTGGACTGACAACCTTTGCGTCCAACATGTGACGCCAGTGAGCCCAGGAAGACTTCTTCCTTTGGACTTAACATTGTGAAAGAAATGTCTGTAAATCAGTGGATACATTTTTTGGAGTGTAACAACCCCTGAGAAATGACTTCACGATCAGAATTTGAGCCATTCAGTCCGGTAACATCCTGAAAGTCTAGAGGAGCTGCACGATTAAGTCTTATCCCCAGTCAAGTTAGCAGAGGGCTAAACAGGAAGTTAGCCGTCAGCCAGCAAGAATATCTGGTGCACATGCTCTATGGGCCCCACAATGCAAAACATGCAGGTAATTTATACCCAGGAGATCAATTTTTTTTTTGCTTCATGCACCACTGAGCAACTATCATAGGAATGAACAGGGCCCTGCCCAGAATGCTGTATCCAGTTCTCTTTATACATCCATGGGAGAGATCACAGCCACAGAGCAGCAGCTAGCAGTACAGCAGTTAAAGCGGAAAATCCTTGGACGTGTCTAAGAATAGTTTTTGGAGTGGATGTCAGTATACAAAAGAAACTCGAAGACCTGAAGAGAGCGCTGCTGGGGGCTGGGGAGATGCAGCAACTTCACACACAGGCATCCGTCAAAAGCAGGCCTTGATGGTGTTTGTGAAATGACTCTCACAAAAGCAAGTCCCGCACTGCAGCTTACAATGACATCATCCTAAAAGCAGCCTGTACCTTTTGTACACATACATCCATCCAACAACTTTACCATGTTGCCTCCCGTCATAATTTCATCCTACAACAGGCACTGATGAATCCCGATTGACCCAAACCACCCGTCTCATCTCCAGTCCCTTTAATCAGCCATCAGTTCCTTTGAACCAAAGAGTGGTTTGAATGGTGCCGACCAGCGAAATAAAAAAGCAATGAAAGCTCTTGTTTGGTCGATAAATAGAACGCAGCGGAGAGCCTTTGGAAGCCGCGCACCGAGTCAGATCAATGGCCGCGTGATAGCGTGTTGCGTTATGAGACAGACACACAATCAGTTTTCATGCAAACTGTGTGGCTTTGTGGACATAATTACTGTGGAGCAGGAAACTGATAGAGTGGAGACAGTGAGGGAGGAAAGTGAGGGAGGGGACGCAGATATGGCAGTGTCTGTGTGCGAGTGTGCCAGTTTACAGTGTGTGAGGGCCACGCTGACGGTTAGCTCTGTAATTAACAGGGCGAAAACAGCGTCTTCTCTCACACACACTGACACAGTATGGAGTTTAATGAGGGCTAGAGAGGCATGAAATGATGAAATGAAATCAAGCCTGTATCAGCACGTTACGGGTGGAATATTGAATGTGAGCCTCCATCTGCACAATTGCTTTCAATTGCTCCAGATGCTGCAAGTATAACAGCTGCTTGTGGATGACAGCGACAACGGCTATATGATGATGATGACGCCTTTTACATTTTCATGATTCGGCTGGATCATACCAACATTACAGCAGCTGAAGATAATCGAAAGAGTAAAAAGAGGATTGCACGCACATGCAGGAAATTTTCAGAGCAATGTTCCTGTAACCACAGCTTATAATGGGATGGACTTTTTGTCACTGATTTGTGTGTACTACCACCTTCCAAAGGGAATGCAGGTAAGCATTTTAGTGTAAGTTGGGTGAAGTCTCTCCGTTTCCTGCTCATACAAGCCGTGAGAGGAGGCTGAAATGTGCTTCTCTATCACTTTCTGCAATAAGTGGTTCAGTTCAGTGGCAAAGCTAGAGGCTTAGATTTCTGCTCACGACTCCAACATTTTCTGTCGGCAGATGGTCACAGCTTGCTACAATACCGATGCAGCGACAGTCGACAGAGAGGATTGTGCACCGGCTGGAAGGTAAATCCTCATGAACTCTGATTAGCTGATTTTTTTGGCCACTTGGGGTCAGCGAAAACAAGATGTGAACACCGCATTGATATCACTACCTTTTAAATTGGCATTGTAAACTTGATAGCACACAGTTGCAAAATTACCATACATTTGGAGTTGTGTATCTGGCCACCTGGAGTCCTTCTGCCTGCTATGCTTCTGTGCACATCTAGACTGAAATATTACCCTTAATCCATTTTATTCCCATTCAAGCACTTGCAACTGTACAGAGAGCAGTATCTTCATAAATCCTCTTACCTGAATGGTTTGGGCGGCAGTATACTGAAGCGCGTCTTCTCCAGCATCTTCCTGATCTTGTTTCGGCCTCCTGACACAGTGTTGGCCTTCATTTTCCTGGTGCTCTTGTGGTCTGTTGGGAACTCCATGTCTCCAGGAAGGTCCGGGATGGAGAAGCGGTTGCCTTTTTTCTCCTGGATCTTAGGAATGTGAGGGCCGCCGTTCTTCTTCTCGTGCATGATCCTGCTGAGGAGCTCTTTGAAGACTAGATGGATGGAAGTACAGAGAGGGGGAAGAGAAATGGTCATCTTCTCAAATGATCTGTACTGATATGAACTGAAGTGGACTGTTCTTTATATCAAATACTCTGACTTGGCTCACCGAATATGTTGGTTTTGACGGTGAGAGAGAGGTGTGTGTTGTTTCTTAGGATGTCAACAGCCTTGGAGAAGGAGATGTTCTCAAAGTTCTGACCATTGATCTCCATGATCTGAAACAAGACGAACAAAATTAAGAAAATACAGCAGGAGCATAAAAAAACACCCACTTAAGTCCCTTTCAGATTATCCATCACTGAAATCTGAAACACAACGCTTGTATTTTGGTTTGCCTGTCATGATATTATTCTTGACTCTCTTGACCCAGCATATCTGTAAGCAGTTTACTAACTGCAAAGAGCGAACAATGAAGTTTCAGTCCTCTAAAAACTACACAAAAAAAGAAAGTGTGTAGTGCAGTGTGACTGCTGGGAAGCTTGATTTGAACACTGTTTTATGTCACCTTTAGATCAGATAAATCTGCAGTTTGCAGTTGTTAAATATAAAGAAAAGAAGCAGTCAGAAAATGTGCCATATAAGGCAAAACAGAATTTCTTAAAATCATAAATAGGAAAGAAGTTTACCTGCACCAGATAATTAAGAAATGTGAATAAAGATTAACATTTTTGAGGACAGTCAAGAAGGATCTTCAAAGAAAAGTTGCCTTTGATCAAAACTTGGTCGTCAGACATCATGTTCCTCTTGTTTTTTTCTGGTTCACTCAAGGCGTACCTTTATGGAACGCACTAATGATCTGTCTTTAATGTTTCTTAGTGCAATTCAAGCTTCAACTCCCAGCTGAGCCACTGAATGAAACTTGGAGTTTGTTAGGCTGACCAGTCCTGCTGCTAAAAACTATTACTGCACAATGCCATCAACACCGTGCTTCACTGTAACCTGATTTACACTCTGTATTTTACACCCTCTCACCTGATCTCCCCGTTTGAGTCCAGCCTCCGCAGCTTTGCTCCCTGGTTCCACCGACTCAACAAAGATGCCGAATCCTCTCTCGCTGCCGCCCTGCACGCTGAAGTAGAGTGGCGACTCCCGGGACGCCTTCTGCAGAGTGATCTGTCTCCACTTAGCCTTGGCTGCACATGCGATGTTCAGCAGCCGCAAATGGCCCTTCATTTTCTGACAAGGAGGGAAAAATGGGAAAATGATGAGCGTGATGAGTCTTGCATTTAAATTAGCTTTTGCTTCCTGAGGCGTGCATTGAAGTTTTGGATGCTAAAACAACATTCATAAGCAAATGCTTCAAGGTGATTTAAAAACAGTTTTTACATGAGAATATCAAAAATGTCACAATAACTGTTTGATCTGAGCAACTATTCTGACAATGCATGGACTGCAGGTATGTATTTGTGGATTACTACAATTTAAATTAACCAAATAAAGTGAGTAAAAAGTGACAAAATAATCGATGTACTTAAGTGCACACTTATTTTAGATTTATGTTTGAGCTTACCGTGTTTTCTAGATGTTTCTCAAAGTCCTCCAGAAAGTGTGTCATGGCCGGGTCACCCTCAAAATCATTGAAGTGGTTGTTGACCCACAGCAGTACTATTCTCGTTACCTGTGAGACACAATGAGAGCTTTGTTCAGTAAAACCACTTTTTTAACAGTTCCTGTCACAATGTATTTTCACTCTCCGCCTTCTTGCTCTATTTAAGTATGAGCTGCTTTGACAAGACATATGTTTAAAGCTCTTGCAGAATGCTTATACTGCATGTGCTGGGTCAGAGGTTCTAATTAACTACTTTGCAGGACCTCGGGAGCTGGTAGTTGCTCAGGGACGCTGGCAACATGAGTGCAATCATCGTTTCTCACTATGTTACCATGCTGTAAAACTGTCTCTGTTAAACATTTCTCATTTATGTACAAAGGTTATAGGAGTTAACTATATCTTTAATGGCTACCAAACACTTGTTTCAACTGTTAGTCTAACAAAACGCACCACTAATGGTCAGATTTTTGTTTTTTATTCATTCCAGTTATAGATCTGTCTTTATATACTGAAAAAAAAAACCCCACCTTTAGTAGCTTGTACTATAACACATGAGAAACAGCAGGGAGGCTAAATAATGACCATGTGCATGGCTGCGGAGAAATATTTAACCATTGGTTTGGTTGACTGCTTTATTTCGTCCTACAAAAATTAGGAGTAAAACCTGAAGCAAAAGCAATTCAGAAACAATTATTTCAGCAGGTTTACACTGCCGGTAACATTCCTCTAACCTTTGCAAAAGGTCAGAGCAACCGATGCAACAACACGGAGCATCAATCAATCAATGTCCACTTTCCTCTCTCTCTTAAGTTCCTCACGCCATCTTTTCTCCTCTCTTTGCACATTCTATTTCTTTCTCCCTGCTCGTTCTGTACAGGATTAGATCCTGTTAAACGGAGCTGAAGATTATAAGCCTGAATGACAACCACATAAAGACTATTGACAATAGAAGACTAATCTTAGGTTAAAGCGGTTATGGACAATGGGAGTGTCAGGCACGAACAAATCGCTGCTGGGTTCAAGGACAGCTGAGCTGGCTGAACTTGTATCGATCGGCACGTGAGCGGTACAACAAGTTCCATCGACATGCATGAATACAAATAATTAGGAGTGCTGATGGGAGCATAAGGACCGTTATTTAAACTGCACTTATAAAATAGTGCAGAACAGATATATACAGTTTTAGAATGCATACTCTTCAATACTACCCTGCACAAAAACACCTTAACGCTCCAATCCGAGCCAAACAACCCGACTGACCTTTCATGTCCACTCTTACCCCAACACACACACAAACCTTGCGTGCATGGAAATTTGCACAGCCTTTCATAGATCCATCCATGTACTGTACAAACACGCCCAAAATGACCAAAACCAGCCGCACACACAAGCGCAAACAAATTTACCGTGTCACGGAGGCTGTCCACGTGAAACCACTCCAGCAGTTTCTTGCCAACCTCCATGGGATTTGACAGGAAGGTCCTGTAGGTCAGCAAGAAGTCCTCAATGTAGGTGGGGTCCACCACCGACGGTTCCTCCACTAGGTGCATGATCAGGCGCTCCGGGGTTCCCTAAGGTGACAAACACATACACAAACATGAAGATAAATGGAGGAAAATATACGGCCTGCACTTATACATACACATGTGAGACAGCTGGTATGACACAAGGGCACGCATAATCTATACAGACACTCCCACACACACACAAGCATACAAAAGTGTACACACACACACACACACACATTGAAGCAAGCAGGCACACAAGCACATGTACACACCAATTTGAATAAATTATGTTGACATAAATCAAAAAAGTGACAAGGACATAAACTATAAAGATGCAGCTATTGAACTGAGCTGTCAGTCACCCGTCGATAAAGCAAAGACACACACGTGCGCACACACACACACACACACACACACACACACACAGACTGGCTCAGGCTTTTGTTACTGAGGTATCACATCTTTTCTTTTCTTTTGTAGAAGACCAAACCTAAATGTACTGTTTGGGACAACATATTTGATTTCTTTGTCTAGATGTTTCCAGTTTCATTCACAAGAAGCAGATACACAACGTCCAAGACACTTACTCTTGTGGTTTCAGCGAATTTGTTAATGTCAACAGAGCAGAGGTTTCTGGGGAAACGCTTCATTTTACAGGGAACAGAAACTAGAAAGGCATCCACTTTTGTCTGACACAAAAAAGAACAAAGCCAAAAACAGAAGCGGAAATGCTAACACTTGTGAATTGACTCATCTCCACTGGATATGTTTTGGAGCCAACAGCCTTCCTCGGAGCGGTGGCCAAGAGAATCTTTAAGGCCCATTATCCGATCAATACCTGGCTGCCTCTGGAGGCTTGGGAAAAGGATCAAAAGGCCTTGGAGCTCACTGCAATGTAGCGTGCAAGAAAATGCTCCAGCAAACACTAATAGTGCTAACGGTGCCTCTAAACGATCAACTAAAAACACCAGGCAGCTGCATTGATGTTTTTGCAAGATACTGTATAGGGGGCACGGTCGAATCATAATGAGGTGGTGCTCAGATCAATCCAAGGTATGTCTGTGTAATAAGTATATCATAATGAACAATAACTTCCTGATTTCAGAAGTTAGTCATGTTAACTTGAATTCAGTGTGAGCTTAATCACACTAATTAGCTTCTGGATCTAAACTGATCTTAAGTTTTAACCCCAAACTACCCTGCATCCCTATTTTTCCATCCACAATGGAGTAACATTTAACAGAGATACTACAAGGTGTTACTTTATTGATCTTTCTCAAAGGTCGTGCTCAGATAAACAACAGAAACTTTGGGGACTAGAAGAATTTCAGCAGACACTCCAGAACAGCAAAAGGCTTTCTCAAACCCCTGTTTCCTTAAAATCTAACGACACTGCACTTAAACATTTAACATCACTGACCTTGATGACAATGTGTCCCTTTCGGGTTCCGCTGCGGTCAAGCTCCCGGTGCTCCTTCACCATCACTATCTCCCCCTCCTCCTCCACCTTGTGCGTGTTCTTCTCCACATGGTTGAGGATGCGCCAGTAGTCCTCCTGGGCGACGCAGACGAACTGGTCGAGGATGACATGGGGAAAGCGGGTGAACTTGTAGTAGAGCAGAACACTGCTCGGCACCACCGTCGGGTACTCAAACAACAGCAGAGAAGTAGCATGAAGGCCGGCAGAGAGAGGCATGGGAGGGATGGACGGAAGAAGGAAGAAAAGACCAACAATGCTAGTTCTAAAACTATCTCAACTCAATTAAATAAGGCTCAATAAAAATGCCTAAGGTGACCTAAATTCCTCTCAACTAGCCATTTTGCAGTAGCATCGTCTACTTCAATTTGACACCAGAACTAAACTAACTTCCCATTATATCACATTGTGCCACAACATGGCTCTTCACTACCCTACAGTACTGTCACTTGCTGCGCTTGTGACCCTTGACTAAATCTTCAAGTTTTGCATTTGCCTCACTAAGCCCTACTTCTGCAACTTCCTTAGCTGAAGACAGGAAATAATGCGTGCAGTAGAGGAACTGAGCAATGTGGACAGAGGGACTGGACCACAAATACACGCTAGACTTCTTTTACTTTTGTAAACCCACCCAGCTCTATATCAAGACCAGCTTTTTGTGAGAAATGTGTATGGCTATTTGTCAACACGTCTGAAAAATACACCACTACATGACAATGTACAGGCTTGTGGTTCAATTGACAAACAAGATTCTGTATTTTAATGTTTTTGGGGGTTTTTTTTAGAATAAATAAAGGAAGGTAAAAATGAGAATCTCTAAATTAAAATGTGTCCTGATGTAGTTGTGGTTGCAAACCCCTGAACTGTGGTGTAAAAAAAAAGAAATTAAGAAAACCTAACTTTGTGGTTCTTGGACTTTGACACATATTTTGCATGATTAAGTAAAGCGGTGCAAAAATGCAGAAACAGTGGTGATAGTGGTAACCAGTACAACACGGCTATCAAAATCAATTATTGTAATTATCAGTGCATGGCTGTCCTGGTAACAATGGCTATATCAGATACTCTTGCTTACTAAATAAATTAAGCTTTATGTGTAGTTGACATTTGCCTTAGTCTTACAACAGTCAATGCAAGCAGAGAGAATTGTTTTGAGGTAACATAAGTTGCCATCACTTCCTTTCTTAACTACAGCATAAGGCTGTCACACAAGTCTTTTATTAGTAATCACCCTGAAGCTGTAAGTGCACATCAACTTCTCGCAGCAAGCAGCTCAACAACTGTTAATGATTTCTTTTTTGTCTTTATCTGGCGTCTTTACCTGGCAGTCGTCCCCCTTGGTGCGAACTTCTCCTATCATGTACTGTTTATCCAGTGAGGGTGAGATGCCAAAACTGTTGCCCATACAAAAAGTCTCGGTTCTTCCCTCCGGATGGCTGATCTCCACTGCCCCGTTCAGGATAACGTACCAGAGGTCCAGCTGCAGAGAGGTTCACAGACACATCATCAAAATCATGAACCATATAATATCAAACACACAGACTTATCCACAGCTAAATAAATCTACTGTACACTGATGTGTACTTGAGCACTTGTAGTGTTGAAACTACCGTTATGGAGTCACACGGAAACAACTTGGGTTGGAACACAAGCAACAGCATCAAATACGTAACGGTTTGACTGTGGATCAGCAAAAATCATTGTGTTTCCCTCTATATGACTCAACATCATTGACATGACTTTGCAAAGTTCTAGCTTGGAGGAATACTTCACTCCCCAAGTGACCATGTGCACATCAATTCCTCACACCTTGTTATGTTAAATTCTTGGATAGTTCAATGGTTCAGACTTCAAAGACGAATACCAGTTTTAATGTATTGAAGTCATAGACTAAAACTAAAAAACGAATCCTTTAAAACTGGTTCCCAACTGGTCCAGCCACGTTGTCCAGATTTCTCTTTAGTCATTAGTTGAAGGTCCACACAGTTAAATATATTCAGTGACATACTTGTGTTTCGACTTGTCGTCAAGCTAGTTTGCTGTCTCTGTCAAGTAGCTGTCTGTTAGTCACTCACTCCACAGCAGGGGGCCCATTGCGGCCCATTCAGACTCTGCAACCCACCAGTTGGGTATCACTGCTTTAAAAAACCAAAGTCACACAATGACACAAACTGACTGATCAAGGCAGCCGTAGACCAGCAGCTCCCATGTTCAGAAAGGTACAATTACAGTTTTTTCAATGGAGTCTTTGAAGATAACATAGATAAGTTTCATTCCCCTGTTACAAAGGGCCGTATGATTGGTCAGCACTGAGTGTTAGGTTGAGCTGTAGGCTCTTGGTAGGCACACATATTACTTTCTTCTCATCTGGCTGGCTGGTCGTGGACGGGGCTCATCAATTAACTCAGTGGTCCAGGTGTGATAATGAGCGTCTTCAGAGAGAGTGGGGGGGGGGGGGGGGTGACTGCACTACCGAGAGACCTAGGGACACCTCCAGTTTTGTGTTTTGTTATTTGTTTTGACCAACACTTTTATAAAAATTTGAACAATATCTGTCTGCAACGACATCGCCTGGGCTGGCTGCTCGTGGGGAGCCTTGTCCAAGCTTGCCGCTGTTGCTGTTTAGAGGGAAGCCCCACGCACAACCCCACCGCCAGCCAGCCATGTTTCCTCTCTGCACACTTTGTGTTAGAGAATGAAGTTGCCTAGACACGACCTGAGTCAAACTACCAGTCATTCTCGTAACACTGAGCATATGATAAATGAAGGATGGATGATACTGTACAACCTGTGTGAGAGTTTGTTAAGTGATGTCTTGATATAGTGCACTGCTGTTAAACACGAACCCCTATGACTTCAATTCATCAAGAATTTTCTCCATTTTTAAATTCTTCTCCAGAGGCATGCAAGAAAAACAAAGTTTTCTTCGTGGATTTGACGGAACATGTGAATAACTGATCTAGAAATTGTCATTTGAGGGGTGAAGTCTTCCTTTAAATCATTAGATTTCAAGGAGCACACTGGGTATCACTGCTATGGAATACTCAATTTTCTGAAGCATCTGGAAGTGGCAGCACTATCCAAGAAATAGACCTACACCACTGCACAAGAACGACTGTTAAAATGACTATTTGTTCCTGACTGACGTTTATTATTATGCGAGAATAATGTGCGTTGTGTGAGGCATGAGTATGAGTGGTGAAGAGGTATTGTGTCTCTAGTGGTGGCTTTTGAAAAGGAAATGCTGGCAGGCACAGTATAACAAGCCATTCATCCCGGGTGTGAGCGGATGGAGGGAGGGTGAACGAGCCCCGGGCTCCCTCCGCAACCATAACTGATATTTCCTCCTCATTGCCTTTTCATTCTCTCAACGTTTCTCACCCTGCAGATCTCCAATTCTCTCTGCAATTCTCTGTTTCTCTTTCTTTAGGCCAGCCCTGTGCTCTCCTTATTTCTCCAGCAATGATGGAATGGTAATAAGTAAGGTGAGCTAAGGTAATCAACCACATACAGTATATACTAAACACAAAAGTCCTTGAGAGACTATTTTCATAAACTGTGCATGAATATAACACTTCTCATATACTATGAATTTATATCATGAATATTTATGGCAGCTGGCAAAGGTGGATAAACTATTATTTGTCAAGTTTATATTCTTTAAATAAAATGGCAGGTAAAGAAACTTCAGTGGGTTTCGCCCTCCACTTGCATTTCTCCTCCTTTCTGTCCTCTGAAGCACTTCACCTCTGTTATACCACTTTAGACTCTTTATTTGCCTTCCCCTCCCTCGCTCACTTAGCAGAGTTGTGTTCATTTGTGAGAGGAGCCAAGCGCTTCTCTTTGACCTTCAACACAGGTCCACAGAGAGACGCACAGAGCAGAGGAGACCTGTCCATCAACGGACTCGACACAGACAGTATGGAAGCGCACACACGTATATGCACACTGCCTATATGTGTATGTGTGTGTGTGTGCGTGTGTGCATGTGTATGGCTTTGTCCTGCTGCCGTGGATTCTCTTCCTCCTGGAGCTCGGCGTCTCGCAGTTCATTGCCATTTATCACCCTGTCGGTTCTAATGCCGCTGTGTGTAACCAAACAGCCATGACAGAGCTCCCGTTTCTCTGGCATGTAACTTAATTAATTAGCCGTGTAGCAACTCAGGTGATTGACGGGGCTTTTACTCTGCAGTGACTTTGCACATACCAGTTTCTGTGTAAGAATTAGCTTTGGATAGACTGGAAGATGGTGTGTGTGTGTGTGTGTGTGTGTGTGTGTGTGTGTGTAAACAGGGAAATGTCAGACATCAGTGTGGGCCTGTGTGTGTGGTTTCATGTGCTTTACAAGCGTCATCCTTTCATCATTTTCCATTTTACCAACTTTTGAATGTCCACTTAGGCTGGCTTCAATGACTCCCTTCATATTTGTGTGTATTTTTGTGAGTTTTTGAAAGGTTATGTAACTGTTTTGCAGGCCTTGGAAAGACAAAATAAGATCTTTTAACTGTAATTATATTAACAATCCAATTAAGAATCTGCAAATGCATCCTAATTCAGGCTGAATAAAGCCAAACACCAGTTTTTAATGTTAAGGGATTTAAGTGTGATAAATTTCTCAAAATACAATAAAAAACAAAACATATTTTGCATATCACAATCAGCCTGTTAGTGATTATTCTAAGTGGGAAATGCAGCAAAAGAGGCTGGTAATATGAAAAAATAGTAACTCTAATTCCTGCATAAGCACTATACTTAATAAACTCTTAAAGATGAAATTAAGAACATCAGTTTCAAAGCTCTCTCAGACTGTTACAGAGCCCTTTCACAGTCACTGTGATACACTTCTGTTAACACAAGTCTATGTGTGCTCTTTGCTCATTCATACCTCCTGTTTGTCGTGTAGTATGACCGTGCCAGCCTGCTCCACCACCTCAAACACCATAACACTACATAAGTCTCTCCGCACAGACATGGTCATGTTGGCAAAGGCAGGCAGCTGGTGCATGAACTCCAGTAGTTGCTCTGTTTGGGAGAGAAGAGAGCAATTGAATTTAAAAAAACTTAAACTTAAACTCTTGTGAAACATGTAAAAAGCCTGTATTAATATAACTTGTGTATCTAAAGCAAAGCAATGCTTCTCAGGTGTGCTGGTAAAACACTCATTGATTCTTTGTATTGACGAACAGCAGCATTTCTAAAACGAACTATGGACTTTTAAATGGTCCCTACTGTGAGCAAAGCCTGTTCACACACATCACCAAGGCCGATACCAATTCAGGTACAAAGAAAAAACCCTTTAGGAAATGTTAAAATTGTAGTCTCAAGGCTTTCAGGAAGAAAGCATCAGCACTCAAAATATTACCATTTTTCATCTTTTATACAACCTGTAACCTTTCAGAAATCACACATCATAATAACATACACACACAGAGCACAGTATATCTTAACTGTTTTCATCCAGTAATGAGCAGAGCATACTATCAGTGCTTAAAATGTCCACGCCTAAATGAGAAACTTTCACACCGTGTTCCTTCCCTACAGATCTTCTGTCTACTTCCTCTGCACTGTGGCCAAGAACAGAGTGACCTAGCTCCAACCTGCACACTGTGCAGCCTGGCTAAGCAGCTCCCTTTTATTCCCCCTGCTGTTATCGCCTCATTCATTTCCTCTATTTCTCTTTGTCCTTCTTTCCTTTGGTCTTTTAAAAAAACTGGGTTAATCAGCCATGTATTTTAAGTAAGTCTTAGTGCTTTTAAACAGTTTGAAGTGCCAGATGGTTGGATATTGTCAAATGAGGAAAAAACCAGAACAGCAAAGTTTCAATATGGTACATGTAGAGTGCTATGAATGGAAACTAATCTGATCTGGTGAGCTTAGCAGAATAAAGCTACATTAAACAAGGTAATTTAAGTAAAAATAATATAAAACAAAAAGCCTCTTCTCATCAGACTAAAGTTTTACAGTAACTTACAGAGTAAGTACAGTAACTTACTAAACATTGACTGAATAATCAAGTACTAACGGAGACTACAGCGATTAAATAGTTGTAATCCTGTTATAAATATTTAGACGTCGTCATTAAAGATTGTTTGAAGCACTTGTTCCCAACCTTTTTGGCTTGTTACCCCTTAAAGCAAAGCTGTGCCTTCATGCCAACCCTCATCCCTTTACATATGTTCATAGGCTGTGAGCAATTCATTCAATGACTGATTTTTCTCTCCAAGTTACGTTCATTTAAATATTTTTTAGGAGCAAGAAATGGTGCAATTATCCAGGCCAAAGATGGATTAAATTCTGAAAAAAAAAAGAGTGAGCAGAAATGCTTCAAAGTCTTTTAACCACTTTGCAACCCCTGAGATTTATTACAATATCCTTTGGGTGGTGCTGTTTGGTTGAGGGTACAAACCGTGATAGACTGAAAATATCTCTGCCCAGCTATTTAGGAAAAGACTTCCAGAGAGTCACTGAATGGGGCACAGCAACTGAGCTGGCAAAATAAAATGTAATAGCAAGTTATGACAAAAATTCCAGTTTGGTAAAAGGTATACAGAACAAAACTGAGTGCCTGACTTCACGGAAATGAGATGCTCCCTTTTGACTTTTTACTGGTGGTGTTTCAATGTTTTATATTTGCAAAACTAAATTCAAGTGAACTTCACTCATGAAAAAATGTATTAACATTTTCAGATACTAGGGTTGAACCTAGAGATATCTTTTCTTCAACGCCTCCATCTCTTTCCTCTGAATGAGCTGAGTGTGACCAGTCAGTGTTGAAGGCCATGAGAAGGCCAGCCTCCCAGCAGGCACGCAGCAGGCCAGGCCTTTACAACTCCTCTCAGCTCTCTGATGTGGTCACCTTCTCCTCCAGGACCCCACTGGGTCCCACTAATGAGATCGTTTCTCTGATTGCCTGCTTAAAAATACACACTGGAAGGGCACCCATGTTTAGAGACCACTGTGAGGGGTCTTTGTGTGTCTCCTCTGTGCTTACTGAATGATAGATGGTGTGTGTGAGGGCCGTGTGTCGAGAACATGAAGTCTAAAAATAGCAACTGACAGCCCTTGGGTGCATCCAGTGACGTACGGGCACATACTGTGTAAGTGCCTGCTTCAAGTCCATTTTACTGAAATGTTAAGTGTACTACTCATTGATAAGCAAGTAATATGAGCTTTTGGAGCTATTTTACACTTCTACATACCATTTAAAGTTAACGTGATGACAAATTACACAGAAAAACAGTTGGACTTACCAATGTCGTCATCGTTGCGGTCGGCCGGGTCTTTTTCCAGACACTCTCGGACCAGGTCTCGGCCCAGGAGGGTGTCTGAAGCTCTCTCCAGGTCCTCATCCTCTTCTTCTTCTTCCTCGCTGTCCACCGCAGCCTCTGGAAGTCCAGACAGGTCCACATCGCCTAGCTCGCTCTCTGTGGCCTGCAGCAAAGACAGTGAAGAAGGCAGCACAGTGGTTGGTAACTGCACAAGGACGGTAAGAAGTATGGATATTCATGGCATGTAGTGATTTTAGATTGGGTTTTATTTTACTTAGGATTTAACCTGCAAAAATGGCTGTCTGATGCTTCAATTCCAGTAATAACGTGACCTAGACATTAATATTGGAGCACTGATGTGAACCATAACTAGATTGTTTGCTAGCCTTGAAACCTGCAAACGTTGTAACATAGTTCTATTAAATTATTGGGATATGAAGGGGGCACCAAACACGATTATTAAATATTTCCTACTGTGCCAGTTTCTGACAACTAGTCAGTCAGCTATGGATTTAAACAGTACCTAGACTTTGGGAAAAAAATGTGTTTTAGTTAAGTGAATGACCTTAAAATGTGTAAAAGATTTAAAGCTGTCAAATACCCCTTCTACCTTTACAGCTCTGGTCCATCCACTCTATATTTTATGAGGATTTTCAGTGATATACCTAAAACATGAGGAATAACCTTGAATTGAGCAGCTGTACCTGTGACCCTGAGTTAAAACCCCGACACCAGGTCCCAAACTAGAAAACAGAGGCAAACAGCCAAATATTTAAATCCAGCAGCAATAATTCATATTTAACCATATTTCCCCGGTGCGGGGCAGACAGATGGTTGGCAGAGTACGGCTCTAAGGGGGCATAGGGGCATTCAGGTCAGGTGGGAACTGAACCATCGACCTCGAGGTGGAAAGAGGAGCTCCCGAGTGGTAGCTGCAGCATTACAGGCCATCTGTTAGCCCCTTGCAGGTAGTGCTTATAACAAAAAGAATTGTCTGGCAGTCTAATTTTCCCCTCAGTCTGTCTATTCTTAAAACAAATTGTTATTTATGTTTTTAATTAATGTTTAAAAAGACACCAGGCAGGAAATTCACCTACTCCTCTAGCATTGGAATCTTTAATGAGTAAAAACATAAGCAGGAAGGTAAGATGGTAATGCACTATACTGAATCTTATTCATTCATTCATTTTCTGTAACCGCTTATCCTGTTAGGGGTCGCAGTGGGGCTGGAGCCCAGCTGACATCAGGCGAGAGGCAGGGTACACCCTGGAAAGGTCGCCAGACTACTACAGGAAAGAGACAGACAACCATTCACACCGATGGCCAATTTAGAGTCACTAATTAACTTAGCCTGCATGTCTGTGGGAGGAAACCGGAGTACCTGGAGAAAACCCATTCACAGGAGGGCTTCCTAACCCCAAGGTTCTAACCAGGAACCCTCTTACTGTGAGGCGACCATGCCGTCTGTACTGTATTTATGGTTTACTATCATAAGGAACGGTTTGAATGGACGAGAGATAGTAACTATTATGGATCCTGAAGACTGGCATGACTGATTTTGTTGTTGACAAATGTTTAGTTTTTGCTTTGCTAAGTATACAGAAGTAATATATCAAATTTTTGGAGTGGTACTGCAAATTTCAAGTAAGAGAAATTTATGTGACTATGTTTTCATTCTTGTTTATACGTTAGTGTATCATTTTCTTTCTTAAGTGTTTTACCTTTGGCTATTAGTGGAGAAAAAATGCACTGCTGTCCACTCACTTTATTTCAGTTTCTGTAGTTGTTTTTTTTTTGTGTGTCTATTTTACAATGTCCATGAACAAAGGGCTGGGCGACATAAAGAAAATCACAATATTTTTGGTCAAATACCTTGATATCGATATTGCAAAAATATTGTAGGGTTGACTACTGGTGCTTTCACAAAATATTTACATGATAAGATTTTTGATAATGTGTAGTAATGTGGTTGTAATGACGATGTGGGTGAGCACAAGCAACTGAACGACCTAACGGTGTGGTAAGTTACATCACTTCACTGTGATGCAGCCTTGAAAACCAGGTAAAGGCAACACTAATGGTATGACATTATCCGAAATCTAAGATGACATCTAATCACATCACAATACTGATATAATACTGATTTATTGCCCAGCCCTACATACACCTTGTTGTCGTGGAATAAAAAGCAAGTCTAAAAATCGAAGACGACCGAGGGACATTAGCTTGTAGACACAAGTATACGTACACACATATTGATTTAGAATAGCGGAGTAGATTTGATTGTGATTTAAGGGGTTGAGACTGGTGGAAAAAAATAATTTCCTACTCTTTACATCGCTGTACAAGATGGCCTCCCTAACCAACACTGCAATCGACATCTTGGGTTCTATGGAGACTTGGTACCTTGCCAAAGGGTTTTATAGGTTTCTCTGGAGGAAGGGGGATTAAGCTAACAGTCCTTGCCGAGTTCAGGCACGGGTCCACTCTTATTTTCATAAATTAGATTGGAAAAGCATTTTAGAGGTCTTTTAGAACATACCAGCTACTCAGCTCTGTCCTGTTTCAGGTACACTTCATTTGGGGAATAGACAAGCAAGAAAAAAATACTTTCCTGCCCCAAATAAAATGTAAAGCCTGATTTTATTTTCTTTGTCACCAACATTAAATGACTGACACAATAAGAGAGAGCTATAATGATTTAATGATTGGACTTTGTAGAACAAGGCAGAAAGCTTTGCTGGCTGGAGCTGCAGGATAAAAAGCGGCTAAAAGGGAATCACATGCAGGGATAAATACTCCATCTGTATTAACCTGCTGGACAGTCAAATCAAATGTCTTAGCAACAGCTTGTCCTGCAAATTGTTCTGCAGTGTAAAAATATATTTTTCTTTTCCTCCATCTCTAATTTATTGAGTCTTGGAGGAAATTTGTCTCGTGTATTTATCAGGCCAACGCTGTGCATAACAAGACAAAGGCCAAAAGTACAGCGGTACTTTTTAAAGTTCCCAACAAGAAATATCTTCATGCTGTCAGATAGAGGCTGTTACATAGGTTGTTAAAATCCTGCAGAAAAGGTGGCCTTCAATTTACAACTTTGTAGGAAAATGGAGAAAATGGAATTCTGAGACAATAACACCCCGCCTGTCCTCTGGCCCTCTGCCACTGACATATCTCTCAGTGCTTTTGAGAGCCTAGTTCATTCAGAATGCAGGATGTGCCCTTTCAGTCCAATTCCCCCGGTCTCAGGCTGAGTTTGAGCAAGGAGGACATTTCCTAGAGACGAGGGACATCAGCTCTGCCCAAGAACCCCCACATTTTACAGTGCTGTGACAGAATAGCAGAGATAGAAGAAAGGAAAAATGAGGGAGGGATGCACAGAGGTTCAGGATATTGCCAAGAGATGAAAGAGAGGAGGGAAAAGTGAAGCAAAGAAAAGCGTGATGTGGGAGGAATAGAGAATAATAGAAGAACGGTGGGTGACTGACAGGAGAGTGATGAGAAGAAGGGAAAAGGGCAGAAGGGAGGAAATGGAGAAATGAGAACAGGAGCAAGCAGGAAAGTTTGAAAAGTTGGCGAAGAAGGAGTAAAGTGAACTGTGGTAAAAGTAAGAGAGAGAAAAAGAATGAGTGGGAGAGACCCATAACAAAAACAGTTGCATTGACAGCTGAAGACCACAACTGACTGGAGGGTCAGCGCTTTAAGACAGCTGTAAACAAACACAGAGCTGGGTCAGCAACAAGCTGATGGGATCAGATCCGTGTGATACATATCTAATCTCAGGCTGAGGAGATCAGGTCTCTGTGTTAAACGTCTGACCCAGGTTGACCTGACTTGCATCAATCTGCAAACGCTCAAAGACAGGCGGAGGAGGGAGGACAGGTTGTGGCAGATAAGGAGGTTAAAGTATGTGAATTATGTCATTTCAGTCTGTTTTTTATTGGGAGCACAGGTGAATTTCTGCTGACACTGCCTAATGGCTCCCATAATTCCTCTGAGGTTACTAGTTTATTTTATTTCTTGTTCCTTATCCTACTGGACTGCACCACTACAACCTACTGAGACGATGAGGGATATTAACTGAGGATCTGCAAGCTCATATTTTATTTGCTCTGGCAGACCCGTCTGGTCCCCCTCCCAGCCAACCAGATCCTGGTCAGGCCAATCACAACAGTTCATCTAATATGGGTCAGGTTTGATACGAGGATTGACAACTTCTGGAGCCTTTGTGCTCCACACAATACGCAATGACATCATTTTTGACTCAAACACTCTCACACTGAAACAACGGTGAGCAAAATCCCAGTTTAGTAAAGAGGAGCATCATTGAGGCATTTGAGGTAATCAGTATGGCTGCGGCTGATGTGGAACTTTCTGATGAAGTACTATAACTGCAACACCCGCTCACGGATATGCAAGTCCTTTGCTACACCACAGCTCATCTCTGCACACTGTGATCTGTTTACATTTGTCTGTAAATCAGCTATGTCATAATTAGCTGCTCTGACTGGTTGTAGGTCTATCCAATTGTGTCCTCTGAAAACACCCCTTGGAAATCAAAAATCAACTAAGATGTTCTAGACGAGTTCGTACCTTCGAATAGGTCTGCCGATGCCAGGCTACCATAAGACTGCACAGAGACTTTGCATGGGTAAAATATAAGATAAGTGTAGCCTATATTTGGGTTCATCGAAAATATATTTCCAGGGCTTCCTGTCTCAAAATATCCCAGGAGGGGATGGAAATTTATGCAAATAGCTGCTGCGACTAACTTATCATTGCTGACTGACCACTGCTGCACAGGAAATAGTGCCTGAAACATAATCCCTCTGAAAGCAGGTGTAAAATCTGTGGCTTTTTTTATTAAACACACACAGAGGGGGCGTGAAAGTGAAGCCAGGTCTAAGCAGTGAGTCAGAGAGACAGAGAGAAAGAGAATCATCAACCACATGAGGGTAAACTTCCCTACATCGACGGCAGCAAAATACTGTCAGTCTCTTTGCTTCAAAGTATACACCGTGTGAGAAGTTCTACTTTGTTCAACTATATTGGGTTAGTGTTTTCATGTTCTCCATGATTATACTGTTTAAAATGTATTTGTTGTGAGTGAAATAAATCCTATATAGTGGTATTTAAGTATATTCGAATCGTTAAGATTCTTCACTGAAATGAACTTGCTCATTAGTTTTGTAGCCAGCAGAGCCCATTGATCATACCAGCTCATTAACTTGTAACTAGCTCATTAGCTTTTAGCTAATGGACCTTGCCAGGTCCACTGATGAATGCTAACAATGCTAACAAGCTGGTGTCAAAAGGGAACCCCGAGCAAACCATGCACACATACACAAACGTGTATAAAGGAAACTAAAATACTTCAGCACCCTGTGAAGAAGAGCCAAGGCTGAGAAGTTAATATTAAAAGGTTCTTGGATCTATTACGGCTTTCTGTGTAAAGAGGGGAGATTAGGAGAGCTGAGGGATTAAACTGATGAGATGACAGCCTTGTCATGTACCCTTTTATGGATTATTGATTCACAGCCATTTTAAATACCCCGCACTCAAGAGAGGCATTTCATTCCAAAGCACACTGAGCTATTGAATGCTCAGAAATGTCACGTAAAGGTGAGGCTGATACAAGAGGAGGGTATAAAGACCTCCTGGTCCGGCAATAATACTTTTGTACGTTTAACATTTTACACTTTGTGCATTAAGCTGGGTGATTGCCATAATAGCAACCGCAGAGAGAGCTTCCTTGTTTGCTGACATTTAAAAGCAAGCGTCACTTAGGAGTGCAGGGGTCAGAGTCACAACACGAAGACAACATTTTTTTAGTGAGTGAATTTATATTTAAAAGGACGCAATCAACATTTTTTTTAAAGGTCTACATGTTTTCAGTGCTTTCATGAAATGAGTATGTGTGTTTGACTTGTTTTAGCTGATTTGTTTGTTTATGTAATGCCAAAAATTGAGGGGAACAGAGGGAAATGGAATATTTTCTGATGTAAATAATCTCCCACAGCTGCCTCATGCTCAAGGATTCCTGACATTCCTGTTTAGGAAAACCTAAAGTGAGCATTAAGTCTGACATCATCTGCATAAGTGATGTACACTGCATGTCATGCTCTCTCAATGCCCCTGCCAGTCTTCGATGCATACTACCTGTGGAAGCAGACCAATGACATATCTGCAATGCACTGACAGATAGTACAGCTTCTATACCTCTGGCACAGGTATAGACAGAGCGTGAAAGGTTAGGTTCATTTCCTTTAAGTGACCTTTCGTCCACAGCAGGAAGTAAAGAGGGAGACAAATCACCAGGATGCACAACTGATACACAATAATTAGCGAGGAGGGAGGGTAGAGGGTTGATGGATATGCCACAGGTAGACAGAATTGGAGCAACTCAAGCTGGGGAGAATCAACCATCAGGAAAACACTTGTGCCACAGACCAGATGTTGTCGCAGTGTGGTGGGTTACAACAGACAGAAGGGGCTTGTCACTGAGTTGGAAAGGATTCATTATTTTTTGTATGTAATGTAATAAAGGTGGCAGGAAAGAGAGAAACTTTATTGTTCATCAACAGTTTTTTCTTTTAAATTGACAGTAAAAGCAAGAGGATATTCTAAAAACTTACCACTTTAAAAAAAATCTTCAAAGTTTGATATTTATGTTAAAAATACAAACTTTCACAGAGCTGACGCTTAAAAAGATCATCTATGTGTTATGATGTAATTATGTATAAACCCCCAAACTGTATACATCTGTAAACATGTTGTTTGTTGGTTTAACCACAAAAAAAGGAAAAGAAAAACAATGAGACAGAGTGATTCAAACAAGCAATGCAGCACCCACCTGGTAAATATCTGATAAGCTGCTACTCCCCGAGTCACTGGCGATGCTGCATCCTGATTGGCTGGGAGGCATGTGCATCACCTGCTGATGGGCGTGGTCTGTTAGGTGCATCTTATTGAGGTCAGCAGGAAGCTGTGCAGACAGACAGGAAGTCATAGAGAGACAGAGAGAGAAAAATGAAGATAAGGATATGAGTTCAACAGAAGCAAAAATACAAGCTTACACGCACACGTAGCACACGTAGCGCACACACACACACACACACACACACACACACACACACACACACACACACACACATACTTGTTTTTATTACTCCGTGGGGACCTAAAAATTGGACCTGAAATTTTTTTCACGGTGGGGACCTCACCTTAAAGAATCATTTTAAGGCAAAATTAATAGTCAAAATCAATTCTCTGATTTTTTTAAAGCACTTCTTACCAGAAAAGTCACCAAAATTCCCAAGTTTTTTCAAATTAATTTTTTCAGGTTTTTCTATTTCGCTGGGGACCCCTTTTTGGTGTCGTACCACAAACCACCACCAGGTGTCAGACAATTAAATTTACCAAACAGGGATTTTTTCTATTCACTTTTGAGTCTGTATAAGAGCAGAAATTAAAGTAAAATCCTTTGCAATCAGTGAAGATGATTATTTAGAAGAGAAAATGGTGCCTATATTGTAATTTCATGCTGTTTTTGCATGTATATTAAGCCAGCACAGTGTTGCAGTGATCAGTGCTGTGTCGACCCCTGTGTCTGAGAGGTGACCTGAGCAGGTGAACCTCACCCGCACCCTGTCAGCTGGGACGGGCACATATATGGACCAGTAAAGTCACAAATGGTGAAAAACTGAAAGTAAATACTTAAGTCAAGTACAGTAAGATGTGATTACTGGTATATAGGTACCAGCTAATGCAGTGTTATAATGCATGTCATCTTTGCTAACTCTCATTTAAATACAGACTTGAGCCGATAAAGCAGCATGCAGAATGAAGAAGAACAGAGCAGCATGAAGAGAGGACAGAGAAGCGAGAGAGGAGAGAAGAACAGAGCATGACAGGAGGAAGTTACACTATTTCAGTGTAGTTTGATGTGGTTAAAGCGTATGTGCAATGTAGATTTATCAATAAAGTACAGATGTAGCTGAAGGTCCATCCCTGTATATTTCTTACATATTCAATAATACAGCAGACTGTGAATAAGTATACTTAATAAACAATAACTGCATCTGAATGATCACCACTAGACACTAGCTGTGTTGGCCTAGTTGTACTGTTACCAGAGAAGCTACAAGAGCCAGATTGTGCATAAACAGAAATAACTGCATCTGTTAGCATTGGTTGTTAGAGCAACATGGACAAGTGACAGGAGAGGAGCAGAACATCATGAAGACAGGAGCAGAACAACATGGAGAAAAGCAGCATGGACAGGAGGAAAAACACAATGTCAGTGTAGTCACTGCTGTGATTACCTGTGGCACTCAGCCTGCGGCCTTGTGCCTATGACCCAGTCACACCAATGCTGATATTCAGCACAACACCTTGTAGCATTTCACAACTTTTCAGGTCTTTTAGGTTACCACTGTTCCAACTTTGAGGTTGGTATTAAATTCTTAATGAGGATATAATTTTTCAATACAATGATATTTCTCAGCTTGAACATTTGATATGTTGTCTTTGTGTCATTTTACTTAATAAACAGGTATATTTTTTTTCTTTTTGTACTGACAAGGGCGATTGTGCTGCACAGTGAATACCTCTACACAAAAGATACAGAATAAAATAGAAATAAATGAAATAGTGCCTTAACACAACGGTGTAAATACCATCCACAGCCTTGGATTGTGAAAGCCAAGTAATTAGCTTGCTGATAGATATGTTTCCTTGTATGAACTGCGTTAACCCACCATGTCATCATACTTCAGCTGCACTGTAAGATGAACATCACACTTGACCCTGCATTGTTTCAGAACCATCAGATATAAATGTAATTCACTCAACACAGGCCTGAATAGTGGCAGTCACTGCCACCAAAGAAGGCATTATGTAAACAGAAAAAAACATCCAGATGTTATCATGCCCTGGAGAAAGGGGAAAAGCAGCATGGACAGGAGGAAAAACACACTGTCAGTGTAGTCACTGGTGTGATTACCTGCAGCCTTGTGCCTATGACCAAGTCACACCAGTGCTGATATTCAGCACAACAGCATGACCTCAAGTGTGATATTGCTTAAGTAAAGATGACAGATATACTTGCATATGTAAACAATTAATACTTGAATTTGTGTATTGCTGAATGATGACTTCATAAAACTGCAATAAGAGAAGTGGTTTATTCAACCAAAGCGGTTAAAGATGCACATCAAAAATATAAATGACAAAATGTAAATGGTGTGCATTTACCTACACCTGTTCTAATTCAACTCTGACTCTGACTCTACAATAAACTCTGAGCAGCAGCAGAAGCTCATCTCCCCCTATTGGCAGCTTATTCAACCACCAGGGTTAAAGATGCACATCAAAAAATTAATCACCGAACGAACTGCAAATGGTGTGCATTTACCTGCTGTCCAGCTCCCGCAGAGCCCAGAGCTTGGAGCCTATCTTGCCAGAGCAAGATAGAAAACCTATTCTAACTCGACTCAACTCTTTTTCTTAACTCAAAATAAACTCAGAGCAGCAGCTCATCTCCCTCTTTTGGCAGCTTATTCAACCAACACTGTTAAAGATGCACATCAAAAAATTAATCACAGAACGAAATGCAAATATTGTGCATTTTAACTTGGCAAGATAGAATACCTGTTCTAATTCAACTCAACTCTTTTTCTTAACTGAAAATAAATTCAGAGCAGCAGCAGCTTATCTCCCTCTTTTGGCAGCATCAATTCGGTTTTGACATAGAACTTTACTGCTGTCCAGCTCCTGTCCTGTAGGGCCTGTGGAGACTCCTCAATACATCTCACGCAGTCTGCTTTTCCTGGAACCCTCCTGGACCTTATGAAGCTATTCAGCGTCTTCTCCACTGCCTGGACCTCCTCCTCCGACCACTTTCTTCTCCTTTGTGAAGAACCTGAATAAAATACAACAATAGCTTAATGTTCTTGAACACTGAACTCAAACTAATCAACATCGTTAAGAGCAGGTTCCTATTTCAACATTGGTGCAAATGCTTAAAAGTGCTTAAAAACAGTTGAGCAAAACTGGTTATACACAAAGAGGTTAACTGGTTTTACTGTTGAGGCTGATCAGAGTATAAAATACAGGCCATTGAACAGTTTCTACTTTGTACACAGAATCAGCTTTAACCACATTAAAACTTCAATCACCAAACACATTATTATTGACAGCTAGGATCAAGACTTTTAGATTAGACTTTGAAGAAGACCTCATGAGTGTTGAGATCAACAACCTCAGGTTTAACCAGGTAACCAGAGGGGTGTACTGCGAAGCCAGTTTAGTGGGATAGCGAGGTATGTTGAGTCTAAAGCCAGGCTTTCCTTTTATCACAAAGGTGGCCCTCTTTTGGCTAGATCACCATGGTAACTTATGCTTAGCTATATGTTCAGAGTTTAAAATTAAAATCGGCTATAAAGCGCGCTGTTTCACCATTTAACTCATTTACAGCGGGTGCAACCTTAACTTTGAAAGTCCAGTGGAGCTGGATCAGAACCGAGCATTTGTACAAAGGAAGAGATCGTGTTGATCCACTAGTGTTTACTTTCTCTCTGAGCGTCTCCGTCTGTAGATGTTCAGCTGAGGGAATACGCTGCTCGACTGTTGAGCCGACTCCCGTCAGGAGCTCATTACGCTATATATATATTTATACTACTGATGGTTCTGAAACAATGCAGGGTCAAGTGTCATTTTTATACTTTTATATAGGCCTAGCAGTCTGGGCCACTGAAATAAGTAGTGCGGTCGCAGCATTACAGATAATCAGATAGGTAATCAGTAAAGTTAATCATTTCACTTTGATGTGGCCATGAATAAATTAATTTCAATGTTTCGTCTGTTATATGGCAGTGTGGCCCAAACACAAATCTTGAATATGTCTATGCTATTTTCACAGTTAAAAGGTCTTTGCTGCCATTGTACAGAGACAATAGGCTGAGATTTGCTTGTACTGCACCTAAAAAATTCACTGTATATTCATACGCACACCCAGCCTTGCTTTCATTAAAACACACTCACATTCTATAATTGTGATCAGTAAAATATATGAAAACAATATAAAACACAATTTAAAAATGACAGTTGTGGCTCTAGTTTATTTTGTTTAAATGGATAAATCTTCGTATTTAAAAGTACGCAATGTTCAGCTGTCAGAAATTAAAATCAGCCTCCTCTCTTTACTTGTTATTCATTATCATATTTGCAGCAAAGTGTAGCTTTTGGCTGTGATCACGCTTTTATATCACTCATGCTCTCTCCATTAAAGCAACCTGCTCCTCTTGGCTGAAATCAGCGGCCGTGTCGAAGCAGAATCATATGACGCCAAACACCTCTTTTTATGTGAATGCACACAGAGCACAATGCTGAGAGTCGGACTTGACAAACCAAGTTGAGTTGGCTTTAGGTTTTGTTAAGCCAGAACATGAACACAAAGCCTGGCTATGTTGAGCCTCCTTCGCAGTACAGGCCTCAGACATGTCCATAACCCTCATGTTCTACTATTTACTGTAGATGTTACCTTGAGCTGGAGGTGTGCTGTGCTTTCCACTGGTGGATCTCTCTCTCTCACTGGATTTATCTGGAAACACAACAGCTCTCTTAGTAAAAGAAGTAGTGAACCTGATGAATATGAAACCTTAATAACATACAACATTACTAGGTCTACAGATCTGTCTTAATGACTCCTAATGACTGATTAGCTGACACAGAACACTGAAACATCCTGAGGCTGTGACAGGAGCTCTCCTCAGGTATGAAACCTGTCCTGTCCTGAGCTGTCACACTGAAGGACAAAATAGTTCAGGTACAGTGTCAGACCTGCCGAAAGGAACAAACACTGGCAATGATGTGAAGAAGCCACCGTGATGATGTCATGACCAAGACCTCTATCTATTTTTCTCCATCTATGCTAACCAGCTAGCCCTGACCCATTCCATATTTTTACACCATTTTGACAGTAGATGCCGTATGAGTGAGTGTAGCATCTTGTCTCCCATCCTAGAGAAGAACAGCTTCCCCCAGAGCACAATGTTACCTACAGTTCCCAACTAGAATCACAGAAACGCTTAGAGGCTGCAGCTCCAAGAAAGTCCTATTTTCTTCACAGATGTCTGACCTTATTTGACGGCAAAAAAAAGAGGTGAAACAAGTAAATCTGGATGTGATTTTCCACAGCTGCTGCTGCAGCCTTTCTTCAGACCGGTGAGTAATCACTAATTTACTGACCAACATTTCAAGTGTCAAAGTTGTGATGTTGTCAACTGGGTTCAAGTATTTTGTAAAGTTTAATTCTGTTGGCTGTTGCCCAGCTAATTACATCAGTAACATGAGACTTAGTTTATAACTGACTGTACATTTGTACAGTCAGCCACAACCGCATCCAGCCCGCCAAACCTTGAATTCGGCCTGCGACTGAGTTCAGCTAGTTTACGAATTATACTGTATTTCTCAGTCTGTGTGCGCTTGTAAGTCAATGTGCTGGGACACGCAAACACGCGGAAAGTATTTGTGTTGCCTGTGAGCCCCTGCATGCATGCTCAGAATTCATAAGCTGTAGCAGCACGCATTTGATGCACGTCTTTTTTCATGCATGTCCGCGGAGCACAGCTGTACGGTCTTTGCTGCCATTGTACAGAGACAATAGGCTATGAGATTTTCTTGTACTGCATCTAAAAAATTCACTGTATATTCATACGCACACCCAGCCTTGCTTTCAATAAAACACACTCGCATTCTATAATTGTGATCTGTAAAATACATGAAAACAATATAAAACACTATTTAAAAATGACAGTTGTTGCTCTAGTTTATTTTGTTTGTGTCCATAACCCTCATGTTCTACTATTTACTGTAGATGTTACCTTGAGCTGGAGGTGTGCTGTGCTTTCCACTGGTGGATCTCTCTCTCTCACTGGATTTATCTGGAAACACAACAGCTCTCTTAGTAAAAGAAGTAGTGAACCTGATGAATATGAAACCTTAATAACATAAAACATTACTAGGTCTACAGATGGCCTCGCCTGTGTCTCTCCTAATGTTTCCCACTGAGCTCTGCCCCATTTGAAAGAAGAAGAAGGAAGCTCATGTGTGGAAAGACATGGCCTCAAGATGTAGAATGTGTGTTGTGGAAGAGAAACACACGTCAGGACCGATGACTTGTATCCTCAGAACAGACCTGTCCTGTGATTGTCAGCCTCCTTTCATATTTAAGCTGAAAATCACAGGGCATGTCTGAGATAGAAGTCTGCAGCTCCAGCACGATATGTAAATGATGATATGATGGGCTATGTCAAGATTTTTCATCATTTTATATCATACAAAACACCAAATATGTGTATAAATAAAAATGATGTACTTATAGTAAAATAAAATATAAACAACTAAATAATAAGGCAAAAAGGTGAACTTTATTTCAGTCTAGGCCTGTTTGAATGTCTGCCCCAAGGATTCTGTTGCAAAAAATTCTGGCCTGCAGTAGACCCAGTGTTGATGGTGTCACCATATTGTGACTCTTTTTCATCACTGGGAGGAGATCAGGCAGGACTGAATGTTTAGGTTCCATCAGGAGCTCAGACAGTACATGAGGAGGCTCCAGGTGAGTAAAGATTCTGATGCTGGACCCTCTGCTCCAGAACCGGCTGGTTCAGGATCAGCTCTCACTCAGCTCCACTGCCTGTTTATTGGTTCTATAGTGCAAACAGTGATTTGTCATCATCTCTCTAGTTGTGAATACAGGAAATGAAACTTCAGCATTTCATAATTTTCAGACTGTTTCAACTGTTCATATTGTGCCTCTCAGCATATTCAACATTGCTACTGCATTTATTTAAACCTATATTTCCCCTCACTATTCATTACAGACATGACATGTTTGGATATACAAACTATGATCTTGCCACACCAGACAAACTGGACAAACTATTCCACAAAGAGCCATGTGTTGTAGTTTTTTTCTACAACCAATCAAGAGCACACAGTTTAACAAATCAGCTGATTGAATGGGTCAAGTCTGGTGTGCTGTTGCTTGGTTGGAACAAAACCTGCAGCCACAGCCCTTGCCCATGCCTGTTCTAATTCCATGTCTGTATGAGGACCAGAATCAAGTCCAGTCCTGGTGGTGGACCAGCACCTGCTCCTTCTTCTTCTGTGTCTGGACTCAATCATCAACAACCACATAAGTACAGTACAGTGGCACTCTGGAGAATTATGCCTGCAGAGATATTGTCAGTGTGTGATCTTAGCATAGCAATGTCTAACTATATGTAATTTGGGGCTATTGCAGTATTTGCCTTTTATTGTTAATTTCCTGAGGTTTCTTGTGTCCTGCACTGAGCTGAATCTTAAGTGAATAAAAGCTGCTTTTCTAATTCTGCCTTTGTGATTATGTTATTATCCCTTGTCATCCTCAAGCTGCAATAGCTATGTATCTTTCAGTGTTATCAACATTTTTAACAATGTCAACAGCAAATATACATATAAAGGATTCAAAGAACATGATTACAACTGTATAAATGATACCTTTAAGAAGCATTTCAAATAACTATTTCCAATCTTTTAAATTCCACCAGTTAATAAATCTTTACTGTTATTTAAGAAATGTAAAAAAAAAATGCAATAAAAAATGCAATCAAAATAAATATGAAAAAAGAATAAAATTACTACCCAATAGTTGTCAGCTTACTTGATGAAGGACTGGAGGATGGTGAAGGTGTGGAGGACGTTGAAAGTCTGGAGGATGATGAAGGTGTGGAGGATGAAGGTCTGGAGGATGATGAAGGTGTGGAGGGCGTAGAAAATGATGTAGAAGCAGCCATCTGGTCGTCGTCTTCATCCAAGTCTGACTGGTCACTGTCCTGAGCTATTTCCTCTGAGGACCACAGTAACCACATGGATAAAAGTATTGAATACACATTCATCAGTACATGACAGCAACATCCCACAAGAGGGCAAACGTAGGCTGCACAACTAAGAAGAATGTGAATATGATAAATTAAAGAGAGAAACAAATGAATACAGTTACCACAGAGGTTGTTTTACCTTGCGGATCAATGGAGATCTCATCCAGAGTTTGTCCCTTGAACTCTGCCATTTTCCCTCTTTCCAGGGCCATCAGCATTTTGCTGACCTTAGCCAGCTGTAATGTTCCTTCAGGCAGCCTGTAGTATTGGCGGTGAACTCTTATGTCATGACCTAAGAAATCCATGAGGTTGTCCATTTCATTGTCCTTGAGATTGAGAAGCTGGGACATTGTGGCCATGTGTTTCCTCAACTTAGTAGAGGACAGTGCCTCTGGGTTACTGGCCCCACAGGATTGAGCTATCTGTCGAATAACATCCGATCCTCGAAAGTGCGTTAGTGCCTGTGGCCTTGCAAACATGAATTGATTGCTGTCTGGAACTTCGCAGTCATTACGAGTCTTTGCAAGGAGCTCCATTGATGCCTGCATTTCTGGGGTGAGGAGCAGTGGAACTTTACGTCCTCGTTTCCCTCTTATCTCTATCCTTTGAAAATGTTCACACAGTTTCTTCTCCAGGTCAGTCAATGCCAGCTCCACATCAGGATGAGACCAGGTCTGTCGTGCTGTGAAAGAACTGACAGCCATCTTCGAAACCTCCCCCTCTCTTCTGCGGTTAAAAATAATTAACTCACAGAGTGTAAGTTTATAAGTTCTGACCAATTTTTTCTTGCTTTTTTCAAGTTCAAGTTTTTGTTGGAAATCCCTTCTCTGTTTATCAATGCACTGATGCATCTTTTTCACGTCCTCCGTGAAGGGCAGGAGCTGTGGCCTGTTCCATTTCGCCTCAGTGAGTGTCCTGAGGGCCTGCGATGAAATGCATTCATTCCATTTTGTGTTGCATATCTGTCTGAACACCTTTGCATTGTGAATGGCCTCCTCGTCACCTGACATCATGCCCTCACATTCGAGAATATTGGCCAACTTTTAAGGCTATGGCTAATTTCAACGCTAAGGATGGTGTTGTGTAAGTCCCAGTTTCCTCGCTAAATCCAGCTACCACCTTTACAGCTTCAATCACGCGAGGAAAATTGGCTGGTGCAAAAATCAGACATTTCTTTCAAATTCTGGCTCTGCTGTCCCTGTAGGAGCAAGCGCCCTGTCTCGCGCATCTTTTGTCGAATATATTCATGCTTTGTGATATCATGACCATGTTTGTTAAACAGATGTTCACCCAACTTCAATATGAGCCTTTCATTGCGGACAGCATGTGCTACATCATCTTCGTTCATAGAAAGAACCAGTTTCCACAGCTGCTCACTGACACTGTTTGGAACTGGCTGAGTGTATGCACAGAGGGTTTGGACCCTAGACTTTCCTCTTTTGTACCCCTCAGCTGTCCTCTTTAGGTGGCAGATCTTCATGTGTTTCCACAGTGATTTTCTTTTTAGATAACCCTCGCAGTTTATACAGTGCATATAATCAGAAGGCTTTACAGGATCGTTTGGTTGCTGACGAGGTATCACAATCCCTTTTCCCTTTTTGAGCACATCACTATTGTGGATACGGTTCCCCTTATTCCTTAAGAGAGATAACTGAATCCTTCGCTCTTTAGAGCCTTTTGGAAACGCAATTGCTCTAGCCACATCTGGCTTGTCTTTATGTTTAGACTCTAAATGACGAGCCATTTTACGGTAAGGTTTTGAACAAAATGTACAATAAGATGTTTTGTTGTACAATCTGCCACCATCAGGGTTTTTTTTCAATGTCATTACCATCACAGACTTGTCAGACGATGATCCGCTCTCTTTTGATGTCTGAGGACGCCTTTTCTTGCATGGTACAATGACTTCCTCAGCATGATCTGGAGATCTTTTCTGGGCTTTTCTCTTACTCGTCTTTTTTTGTCGTTTGACGTGAGCTGCATCATCGCTGTCCTGACATGTCATGACAGTGACAGAATCATCTGTTGACGGTCCACTCTCTTTTGCAGGCAGGAGATGCGTTTTCTTGAGTAGGACAGATACTTTCTGATCTGAATGTGTTTTTGCACTTTTCTCTTCCTTCCAAGTTTGACATCAAGTGAGCTATCACTGCTGGTTACTCCACATTCAGGGACATAGTCATCCTCACTAAATTCAAAACTTGATTCCTCTGACACCAACCCGAGAGCTTCTCTGTCCGGCTAAAAAACAAGAGGTTAAAAGTCAGATTTCTAAGTCCTGCTTGGTAAGTATCTGAAATCATTTTTTTCACAGCAGATCTCATTGTTTGAGAAAACAATGACATGCTCACTATCAACCTGAACAGGTAAGTACTCTAAATAATGCTACTTACAAGCAATAGTAACTAGAATTCCCACTACACATGAAACAGTTACTGGTTTCACGCTATATCACTAGCACTACATATTTGCCATTGCTATTTTACAGTTAAGATTATTCATGTGTATCTATATACATGTACTGTATATCTCACTTGCAATGGTCATGGCCAGTTACTGTGGTAGTTTGGTAGAAGTAGTACTTTGTCTGACATCAGGTTCTCCAATGGCATCAACCAGCAGCTGCCTCTCTGTGTGAAGACTAATGTCTTTCTGTTATGTGTCAGTGTAAACATGGCAACATCTTTGACTGTGCACCTTTTAACTATAGGCCAGTGGGTGTGAGCAGGTTTGTCACAAAGAGTAAACCCACCAAAAATATGTTATATATGTTACAGTGATCACAAGATCACGGAGTGAGCTGTAGCCACTGAGCATCTGTTAGCTCAGGGATCACAGAGGCTGCAGCACAGTCACTGACAGAAGCTTCTTACATGGCTACAGCTAACTCTGTAGTCACGTGATCACTCTGAAACAAAATTTTAACACTAACATATATAACATATTTTGGTGAGTTTACTCTTTGTCACAAACCTGCTCACACCCACTGGCCTATGGTGTAAAAAGGTGTGAGGCTACACTGTCAAACACGTTGCAATGTTTACACTGACACACAACAGAAAGACATACTTTTCACACAGAGAGAGGCAGCTGCTGGTTGTTGCTGTGCATGCAGCGGACACATGTTGTAGTGGTGTGACTAACATAGAATTGAAGTAAACAAATCTGTGTCATGGATCTGCCTCATTTACCTGATCCAGCTAATTAGTCAATATCGGAGCCAATATCCGATCTTAATATCGGATCTACGCATCCCTGTTTAAAGGGTGTAGCAGGACTTACTGCTGTATCCTGCTGACGATGTAGAACCAAGGTCCTCTTCCTCTCCTCCTTTTGCCTCTCTGCCTGTGGCCTCGTAGCGCTTTTCACACATGTCATGGTGTGATTTGAGCTTCTGTATATAAAGCATATGGCGACTTTTTGCCTGTGAAACACCAAACACACGTAAAAATGAAGTTCAAATGTTTTTCACAATTGTTCAGTGAAAGCTATACGGCTTTTCTATTTTGGCATTTAAATCTAATTTGAGGGGACCATGTAAAGAGCCATAGCAAAGAGAAGGATCAACACGTGCTGAACACCATGTGCTTATCTTTAGTTGTCTGACCACAGCACATAAAAATATTGTGTCTTAAATGGAACAGACAGTATGAGTCTGTTCAGACACTATGAGACTATCTGAGCAGATTCATAGGAGTCAAATCCATCAACTCTGAAACTGAACAGACTCCACAGGATAACACAAACACCAGGATCAGATTGGTGGCCTCCCATAAACTCAGTATTATCTGGTGATTTTACTGGTTTAAATGTTACTTGTAAGAAGATGGCATAACCTACCTCCTCCTCATGTTCAGGCTCACTGCTACCATCGACATCTAAAAATAAAAATCACAGAAAAGGTAAATGTTAAATCAGCTGAGGTTGAGCCTCTCACTGACCAGTTGGAGTTGTCCAGTCTTTGTCTACTAGATGTTGTTACTTGTTCTGAGGTTGCCATCATGGTCAATGTGTTGCATTGCTTCAGTTTAAAGGAGCAGTGAAACAGAAACTGAGTGATGAGCTGCTTTGAACGGGAGAGCAGAACATCATCATCTTAGCTGCTTCAAAACATGACCATAGAAAACATTGATATCGGTTGCCGCTTGTTTTCTCAGTACTTTCACCACCTTCTTCATATTTTTTAGACTATGTTTTCTGCTTTTTCTGATCTCACTGTGTCTCTACCTTATGCTAGGTATTATATTCTTTATAATTTTACTATGAAGAACTTTGTGAATTCTTTCTGTGTAAAGTACTGTAAAAAAATAAACATTACTTACTTACTTACTTACTTACTTCTCTGTTGTTCAACAGACCTTTAATTTGAAGCTACAATTTTTCAACCACTGAACAACTGTGTTCCTGCATAAACACTCCTCCTCTGTCCGACTCAAACAGCTGATTTGTGAATCATTACTGTGTGAACCCAGGAGTAAGCTTGCAGGGTTCAAGGCTAAGGTTTTTTTTTTTCACTTGCCCGGTCGGGCAAGTTGGTCAGAGATCTACTGGCCCAAAGTCAGTTTTTACTTGCCCTATAAAAATTGTTTAATTTAAGCGGCTATCAATTAACAAAGACTGCAGTTATTTTTATGTTATGTAATCTTTATTCACACTGTATTTATTAATTAAAACAACATATGTCATGTATTGTAGCTTAATTCCTACACAAATATGACAGTGTCAGGGCTTAAAGTGAAAAATTTGTCAATCATTCTCCGTCTATAATTTTGCCTACTAGAGCCATGCCCACCTCTATTTATTTTTCACCCCTCTCTCCAGTTCTGTTCTACTGAGACCGGGTTTAATATATTTTGCTTCCATCTCTCTGCCCTGCTCTACTCTACTTCAATGCTACTTAGCTCTCTCTCTACTCTACCAGTAGACTACCACATCCACCTGTTGCACAAAACATGCACAGCAGTGTTTCCCCTAGGATGGAGTTGTAGCAGCGGAGGTGAAGCACACGCATGAAAAATAATTTTCACATGCGTGAAACTTTTTTGTATGCTTGCAAAGCACAGCCTGCTGGGATGTTTCTGTGTATCTACTGGCACCAGAAGGGCTCTTTAGGACTAAATACATACAGTACATCCGTGCACAGTAATGAGCAGGTGAAATGTCTGTCTAGCTTACATACAAGGTGTCTCAAGATTTAGGAACATACAATTTTATTGAATATAATAAATAGTGCTGCACGATTTGATAAAAATGTGTGATTGCGATTACAATATAATAATAATGTAATAAATAAATGGTATCATGAGTCTTTTTGCTTGATTCAATGTTTCCCTACATTATATTAGGGGGCACTGACCTGACAGTTATTATTATGGACAGACAGTGTGTCAATGACCATTAACAGACTGAGCACAGTCAAACACTGCTCACACAGCAGCGCAGCACATCTGCAGATGAAAATTAGCCTGTATGGCTAAATTTGGCACATTTACATGACTTAAGTGATTATGTTAATGAATGTGCACTGTCCCTTCTTAAATAAAATAAACATAAACACAAACTGTACACACAGCGGCGAGCCTGTGTTGTGTTCAGGCGTTGTCACGTAAATGACAAATTCGCACGCCATAGCACAACACAGCAGCATGTCAAGTGGGCCGAAACAGAGCAAAATTGCTCAATTTTTCATTTGTTATGGAGTCCATGATTTCCCTGTGACACATAGAAATGTTTGCTTAACTGTGCTTGGATGTTGTTTTATGAGGCTCTGACAGCTTTCAGTTGTCTCTTTGTCTTTAACGTTACACGGCTCGTCTTTCTCTCGCATGCACTCTTCCTACTTCTCTGTGCTGTCTCAAGTGCTGATATAGATTGGTCGTGTTGCCGGGACATGGCGACTTTAACTTTTAAACTTTTACACAGCATGTCTTTCTGTTCATGCTCATGCTCATGCATGTTCATGCTGTTCTGCTCATGCTCTTCTTCAGCGTCTGTGTTGGTCACTGCTGCACGCCGGCTGCACCAGGATAGCTTGTGGGCGTGATGTCAACAAATTCCACACACTATAGGAGAGGCATTATTATGTAATCGCACAGCCTGACATCGCGATTGCGACTGCGATTAGATTAATCGTGCAGCACTAATAATAAAGTAAAAAGTCACTTGACATGCTGCTGTTTTGTGCTATGACCTATTTAAGTGTTGGAAGTTGTTATTTACGTGACAACGCCTGAACACAACACAAGCTCAGCATGAGTGCCATACTGAGCTGCTGTGCGAGCAGCGTGTCTGTCTGTGCGTAACAGCAGTCTGTTGATGGTTATTTACACACTGTCCATTTCAATAACTTTGTCAGCTGACAAACTGCACCGGGCTCGGGGTCAGGTTTGGTCAGGAAAATGCGGCCCGAGCCGCTCTAGCGTGCTCACCTGTGTGTGTGGCGGAACTCCGCCGTGCACCTCCATCAGAGCAGAAGAGCACGTTTTAAAATACATTTATTTTATCAATTAGTTATTAACTTTTACTATTTTTAGCAACTTGCCCGATCAGGCAAGTGAGTTGTTAGTTTACATGCCCGACCGCGGGTTTTACTTGCCCCAGGCAATCGGGCAGTCCTTATTGTTGAGCCCTGGCTTGTGTACAGTTATACAGTAGTTCAAGGGTTCACAAACTGTAGCTCCAGAGCAAAGGTCTGTTTGATGGTGAGACATAGGAGAAAATACTCAAATAAAAACATTAACTGATATTGTTTTTTTCCTCTTTTTTTGATTTAGCTGACATGTGTTAGTGGAGGATCCAGTACACAGCAGCTCCTCACTCAGCTTGCAAATTATTGGTGGTTACACAATAATTTATATGATTAAATATATAATTATGTCAAAATGCAAACTAACTGAATAATGATGATATACATTTACTAAAGAGTAACAATAACACTAACAGTAGCCTTTAACAGAGGGTTGTGTGCTCGGCTGTCCAAGTTACGTTTCCCATCATTACTGAATCAAGATTCAATATTCTCTTTATCGTCATTCAGAAGAAAACATCAAAGATGCAGAGTAGAACAAAAGTACAAGCATGGCTCGATAAAAAACACAGATAAATAATAAACAGGATGCAAAGAACGATTCAATATATATACAGGTTTCACAAATTACTTTCTGGATTGTGTTCTGGATTACTTTCATACCTGCACATTCAGAGCTGAGTCCTGTGGATCTCAAACTCGGGCCATCCTCCTGTCAGCACAGACACAGTCAACATGTCAGATTACATACAGCAGTCAAAGTAATAACAGCAGTATTCAATCATCTACAACAATAATAGTCATTACTTACTATTTTGTGATGTTTAATTTATTTTGAAATCACCAATATTATCAAACCACTAACTCAAGTATTGTTCAGTGTTTTCCACAAAATAGATCAGATTCTGGCATGATTCAGTGAAAAGAAGGCAATGTAACTTCACTCAGCAGAACACTTCAATTTCACATTACAACAGCCAATTTCTGGATTGAGAAATGAAAAATGAGCATAACAAGTTTCACCGAGTCTCTCTCTCATCCACGCAGTCTGTGTCACGTGAGACACGAAGCCGCGACCAGAGTTAAAAAGTACAAATGGTTAAATCCCGACCAACACCCGCCCGTTTATATCCGGTCTTAAGCCCTGGCTAATAGTGTAGCACGTGAAGCTAGCGGTCATGGTCAGCTAACATTAGCTAACAAAGGCTAACCCACACAGCTAACTTCCTAAACTGCATTTTGCGACGTCATTCTCTATTTTCATGCTGGACACAATTGTACAGTTGTTATAAATGTAACTCAAGAAGACATGGCGAGCCTATTTCATTAACTTAATACTCACCGTCTCCATCACGAATCCAGCTCTGTTTACCTCCTCCTCCTCCTCCTCCTCCTCCTCCTCTCTGCCTCCGGACGCACTCTGACGTCACTCGTCAGGCGCAGGTGCGCCAGTCGACAAAGGGGGCAGTGGGGGAGGGGCATAGTCCGGATGGGGACCTCAAAAATCAGGTTGTGTGTGTTAAGACAGTAATCACCCAGAGTAGGTGGAAGGACTACAGCTTCATAGTAATGGGGACCTCAAAAATCAGGTTGTGTGTGTTAAGACAGTAATCACCCAGAGTAGGTGGAAGGACTACAGCTTCATAGTAATGGGGACCTCAAAAATCAGGTTGTGTGTGTTAAGACAATAATCACCCAGAGTAGGTGGAAGGACTACAGCTTCATAGTAAAGACCAGTACTCAAGTTGTAAAAAAAAAAAAAAAACATCAGGGGGGATGGTGGATTTTATCACAGGGGCACATAATTTGTGCTGATGACAGCGCAGAGGGTCTGCCATAGCACCACTGCTCTTACATAGTTAGGGTCAAATGCACAGGAGAAGTCCAAAATCATTTCTTCTTCTTCTACTTAGGTCAACCGATGATACTAATAATAATCAAAGTCAATTTTGCTTTTAGAATAATGAATTATAGTGTATTTACAAAACTTAGTGGTACCACTTAGTGGTATATGATCAAAACTGGTATCTAAGGGTTAATTTTTAATTGTGATTAATTAAATCATAAATTAACCCTATGGGCCCTAGGTCTTTTTAGGGTATTTTTACTGCCTTTACTTTTAAGCTCATATCACAGTCATTATAAAGGCTACATACACATGCTATATCTTGTTTTTTTCGGGACAATCTGAGCTAACCAGATTTGCCATCATTTCATGTCCTTCTATGTGCCTGTATTTTATATTAATTTTTATATCAATGAAAAGAACAAATCTGTGTGACTAAATTCTTTCATTTTTACATGTATCTCACCATAGCAAGTTAGAAGTTGACATATTCTGCCATATATGAAGAGGGGAGACTCTCTGGAATATGGCAATATAAGAACCATGATGCTGGGACATTCTGTCACTTCACAGCTCTCCAAAACATGTGGTTTGTGCCAGGCAGATGTGATTGCCAGTATTTTTCACTATTGCAAGAAATTCCATTGACTCATTCACAAGTCAAAAATGTGTTTTATCTAAAAGAAAGATGCAATATTTACATCTAAGTGTCTCTCTCAGCTTTAACCGATATTGTCCAGCACCTCAAGCCTTTTACTGTCCTCTTTACACCATACCACATCATCATTTTAAGGACGTTTTCCATATCATTGGGCCCTCTGTTATGGATCTGATAAATTCATCTTCGTCCCAGCTGCCTTTAAACATGCTGGGGTCCAGCCCGTCATCAAAAAACATAATCTAGACCCCACAGTTTTATCCAACTTTAGGCCTATCTCCAAGCTTACTTTTCTTTCTAAGGTCTTGGAGAAGGTGGTTAATGAACAGCTACATTATTTTATTGATCTAAATGACATTTCGAGAAGTTCCAGTCTGGTTTTAAGTCACGCCATTGCACAGAAACAGTGCTTTAAAAATTTTAAATGACCTTCTTTTAACAGTTGACTCTGGTAACTCTGCGGTCCTGGTCCCTCTGGATCTGACAGCTGCCTTTGATGCAGTGGATCGCAACCTTCTCCTGTCTCGCTTAAACACCTGTGTGGGCATTAAGGATATTGTTCTTAAGTGGTTTCAGTCCTACCTGTCAGACAGGAGCTTCTCTGTCCAGCTTCGGCCACTTCCCCCCTGAGCTGTGGGGTGCCTCAGGGTTCTATTTTGGGTCCTCCTCTTTCGATATATATGTTGCCATTGGGATCCATATTTAGAAAGCACAATGTCTCATTTCACCGCTTTAGAGATGACGTACAAATCTATCTGCTTTTAAAAACAAATGAGCAAGCCTCTGTTCAGGTGTTATTAGACTGCCTCAATGATATCCGATCTTGGATGGAAGTGAACTTTCTCTCCATGAACAAAAATCTGGGACCCCTTGGGTCAAAGGTCGTCGCGCAGCGGCCAAAGAGACACATTGTTTTTTTAAAAGCACTGTCTTTTCTTTAATAATTCATCAACGCTTTGAGGTAGGGGGCTGACCTTTGAGTATGCACATCAGGAGGCCACAGGCGACCACTGTGCAAAGTTTCAGACCCGTGTGACCTTGGGAAAGGTCAAAGGTCAACCCTTTGGGGGAGATCTGGACAATTTTTTCATACCTTTGTTCCAGATTATCGTTTAGTGGCTCTGGGGGATCCTCTGTTCTGAATCTGGGACCCCTGGGGTCAAAGGTCACCACGCAGCGGCCAAAGAGACACGTTTTTTGTTTTAAAAGCACTGTCTTTTCTTTAATAATTCATCAATGCTTTGAGGTAGGGGGCTGACCTTTGAGTATGCGCATCAGGATGCCACAGGCAACCACTGTGCAAAGTTTCAGACCTGTGCGATCTTGGGAAAGGTCAAAGGTCAACCCTTTGGGGCGATCTGGACAATTTTTTCATACCTTTGTTCCAGATTATCGTTTAGTGGCCCTGGGGGATCCTCTGTTCTGAATCTGGGACCCCTGGGGTCAAAGGTCGCCACGCAGAGGCCAAAGAGACACGTTTTTTGTTTTAAAAGCACTGTCTTTTCTTTAATAATTCATCAATGCTTTGACATAGGGGGCTGATAGTCGAGTATGTCGTGCGCCACAGAGCCTTCTGCTAGGATTTTTTTGTCACGTTGCGATACGACCACCGCAGAGCTAGTTAGCTTTGCAGAGCATCTACAGAGTTGGGACTCAGGGAGACTGATACAGGTCTTACGTAAGGCCCGCAGCCCAAGTTTCATGTGGTTTGGTCCATTTTTGTGGCCGTGGCGAGCCTTAATTGGTTAAAAATGCTAACCTTTAGAAGCCCGCCCCTCGGAAACTACCGGGCCGATCGGAACCTAACTGATGTCTACCAGCTCATCTTGGGCCCCTAGACAACATATAAAAAAATCAGACTCCTGCGACTTTTAGAAAAACATTTCCTCCAAAACCTCCTCTCTGGTCAAAGGATGTAAGAGGACATAAGTCTGACAGCTCCTGATTTTGAGTTTCTGAAACAGGCAAAAAAAAATCTACAGGACTTTGGGGGTTTTTTGTTCCAGATTATCGTTCAGTGGCTCTGGGGGATCCTCTGTTCCCAATCTGGGGCCCCTGGGGTCAAAGGTAGCAGCTCCGTAGTCAAAAAGACACATTCTTTTAAAAGCACTGTCTTTTCTTTAATAATTCATCAACGCTTTGAGGTAGGGGCTGACCTTCCAGTATGCATCAGGGCGCCACAGGCCACTGTGAGAAGTTTCAGATCCGTGCGACCTTGGGAATGGTCAAACGTCAACCCGTTGGGTGCGATCTGGACTACTTTGTCTGACCTTTGTTCCAGATTATCGTTTAGTGGCTCTGGGGGATCCTCTGTTCTGAATCTGGGACCCCTGGGGTCAAAGGTCGCCACGCAGAGGCCAAAGAGACACGTTTTTTGTTTTAAAAGCACTGTCTTTTCTTTAATAATTCATCAATGCTTTGAGGTAGGGGGCTGACATTTGAGTATGCACATCAAGACGCCACAGGCGACCACTGTGCAAAGTTTCAGACCCGTGTGACCTTGGGAAAGGTCAAAGGTCAACCCTTTGGGGCGATCTGGACAATTTTTTCATACCTTTGTTCCAGATTATCGTTTAGTGGCTCTGGGGGATCCTCTGTTCTGAATCTGGGACCCCTGGGGTCAAAGGTCGCAGAGGCCAAAGAGACACGTTTTTGTTTTAAAAGCACTGTCTTTTCTTTAATAATTCATCAATGCTTTGAGGTCGGGGGCTGACATTTGAGTATGCACATCAGGGCGCCACAGGCGACCACTGTGCAAAGTTTCAGATGTGACCTTGGGAAAGGTCAAAGGTCAACCCTTTGGGGCGATCTGGACAATTTTTTCATACCTTTGTTCCAGATTATCGTTTAGTGGCCCTGGGGATCCTCTGTTCTGAATCTGGGACCCCCAAAGGTCACCACGCAGAGGCCAAAGAGACACGTGTTTTTTTTTAAAGCACTGTCTTTTCTTTAATAATTCATCAATGCTTTGAGGTAGGGGGCTGACATTTGAGTATGTGCATCAGGACGCCACAGGCGACCACTGTGCAAAGTTTCAGACCTGTGCGACCTTGGGAAAGGTCAAAGGTCAACCCTTTGGGGCGATCTGGACAATTTTTTCATACCTTTGTTCCAGATTATCGTTTAGTGGCCCTGGGGGATCCTCTGTTCTGAATCTGGGACCCCTGGGGTCAAAGGTCGCCACGCAGCGGCCAAAGAGACACGTTTTTTGTTTTAAAAGCACTGTCTTTTCTTTAATAATTCATCAATGCTTTGACATAGGGGGCTGATAGTCGAGTATGTCGTGCGCCACAGAGCCTTCTGCTAGGATTTTTGTCACGTTGCGTACGACCACCGCAGAGCTAGTTAGCTTTGCAGAGCATCTACAGAGTTGGGACTCAGGAGACTGATACAGGTCTTACGTAAGGCCCGCAGCCCAAGTTTCATGTGGTTTGGTCCATTTTGTGGCCGTAGCCTTAATTGGTTAAAAATGCTAACCTTTAGAAGCCCGCCCTCGGAAACTACCGGGCCGATCGGAACCTAACTGATGTCTACCAGCTCATCTTGGGCCCCTAGACAACATATAAAAATCAGACTCCTGCGACTTTTAGAAAAACATTTCCTCCAAAACCTCCTCTCTGGTCAAAGGGTGTAAGAGGACATAAGTCTGACAGCTCCTGATTTTGAGTTTCTGAAACAGGCAAAAAAAAATCTACAGGACTTTGGGGGTTTTTTGTTCCAGATTATCGTTCAGTGGCTCTGGGGGATCCTCTGTTCCCAATCTGGGGCCCCTGGGGTCAAAGGTCGCCGCGCAGTAGTCAAAGAGACACATTCTTTTAAAAGCACTGTCTTTTCTTTAATAATTCATCAACGCTTTGAGGTAGGGGGCTGACCTTCCAGTATGCGCATCAGGACGCCACAGGCGACCACTGTGAGAAGTTTCAGATCCGTGCGACCTTGGGAAAGGTCAAAGGTCAACCCTTTGGGGCGATCTGGACAATTTTTTCATACCTTTGTTCCAGATTATCGTTTAGTGGCTCTGGGGGATCCTCTGTTCTGAATCTGGGACCCCTGGGGTCAAAGGTCGCCACGCAGAGGCCAAAGAGACACGTTTTTTGTTTTAAAAGCACTGTCTTTTCTTTAATAATTCATCAATGCTTTGAGGTAGGGGGCTGACCTTTGAGTATGCACATCAGGACGCCACAGGCGACCACTGTGCAAAGTTTCAGACCCGTGTGACCTTGGGAAAGGTCAAAGGTCAACCCTTTGGGGCGATCTGGACAATTTTTTCATACCTTTGTTCCAGATTATCGTTTAGTGGCTCTGGGGGATCCTCTGTTCTGAATCTGGGACCCCTGGGGTCAAAGGTCACCACGCAGAGGCCAAAGAGACACGTGTTTTTTTTTAAAGCACTGTCTTTTCTTTAATAATTCATCAATGCTTTGAGGTAGGGGGCTGACATTTGAGTATGTGCATCAGGACGCCACAGGCAACCACTGTGCAAAGTTTCAGACCTGTGCACCTTGGGAAAGGTCAAAGGTCAACCCTTTGGGGCGATCTGGACAATTTTTTCATACCTTTGTTCCAGATTATCGTTTAGTGGCCCTGGGGGATCCTCTGTTCTGAATCTGGGACCCCTGGGGTCAAAGGTCGCCGCGCAGCGGCCAAAGAGACACGTGTTTTTTTTTAAAGCACTGTCTTTTCTTTAATAATTCATCAATGCTTTGACGTAGGGGGCTGATAGTTGAGTATGTCGTGCGCCACAGAGCCTTCTGCTAGGATTTTTTTGTCACGTTGCGATACGACCACCGCAGAGCTAGTTAGCTTTGCAGAGCATCTACAGAATTGGGACTCAGGGAGACTGATACAGGTCTTACATAAGGCCCGCAGCCCAAGTGTCATGTGGTTTGGTCCATTTTTGTGGCCGTGGCGAGCCTTAATTAGTTAAAAAATGCTAACCTTTAGAAGCCCGCCCCTCGGAAACTACCGGGCCGATCGAACCCAACTGATGTCTACCAGCTCATCTTGGGCCCTAGACAACATATAAAAATCAGACTCCTGCGACTTTTAGAAAAACATTTCCTCCAAAACCTCCTCTCTGGTCAAAGGGTAAGAGGACATAAGTCTGACAGCTCCTGATTTTGAGTTTCTGAAACAGGCAAAAAAAAAATCTACAGGACTTTGGGGTTTTTTGTTCCAGATTATCGTTCAGTGGCTCTGGGGGATCCTCTGTTCCCAATCTGGGGCCCCTGGGGTCAAAGGTCGCCGTGCAGTAGTCAAAGAGACACATTCTTTAAAAAGCACTGTCTTTTCTTTAATAATTCATCAACGCTTTGAGGTAGGGGGCTGACCTTCCAGTATGTGCATCAGGAGGCCACAGGCGACCACTGTGCAAAGTTTCAGACCTGTGTGACCTTGGGAAAGGTCAAAGGTCAACCCTTTGAAGGAGATCTGGACAATTTTTCATACCTTTGTTCCAGATTATCGTTCAGTGGCTCTGGGGGATCCTCTGTTCCCAATCTGGGGCCCCTGGGGTCAAAGGTCACCACGCAGCGGCCAAAGAGACACGTTGTTTGTTTTAAAAGCACTGTCTTTTCTTTAATAATTCATCAATGCTTTGAGGTAGCGGGCTGACCTTCCAGTATGAGTATGTGCATCACGACGCCACAGGCGACCACTGTGCAAAGTTTCAGACCCGTGTGACCTTGGGAAAGGTCAAAGGTCAACCCTTTGGGGCGATCTGGACAATTTTTTCATACCTTTGTTCCAGATTATCGTTTAGTGGCTCTGGGGGATCCTCTGTTCTGAATCTGGGACCCCTGGGGTCAAAGGTCACCACGCAGCGGCCAAAGAGACACGTTTTTTGTTTTAAAAGCACTGTCTTTTCTTTAATAATTCATCAATGCTTTGAGGTAGGGGGCTGACATTTGAGTATGTGCATCAGGACGCCACAGGCAACCACTGTGCAAAGTTTCAGACCTGTGCGACCTTGGGAAAGGTCAAGGTCAACCCTTTGGGGCGATCTGGACAATTTTTCATACCTTTGTTCCAGATTATCGTTTAGTGGCCCTGGGGATCCTCTGTTCTGAATCTGGGACCCCTGGGGTCAAAGGTCGCACACGCGCCAAAGAGACACGTGTTTTTTTTTAAAGCACTGTCTTTTCTTTAATAATTCATCAATGCTTTGACGTAGGGGGCTGATAGTCGAGTATGTCGTGCGCCACAGAGCCTTCTGCTAGGATTTTTTTGTCCCGTTATGATACGACCACCGCAGAGCTAGTTAGCTTTGCAGAGCGTCTACAGAATTGGGACTCAGGGAGACTGATACAGGTCTTACGTAAGGCCCGCAGCCCAAGTTTCATGTGGTTCGGTCCATTTTTGTGGCCGTGGCGAGCCTTAATTGGTTCAAAAATGCTAACCTTTAGAAGCCCGCCCCTCGGAACCTACCGGGCCGATCGGAACCTAACTGATGTCTACCGGCTCGTCTTGGGCCCCCGAACGACATATAAAAAAATCAGACTCCTGCCACTTTTAGAAAAATATTTCCTCCAAAACCTCCTCTCTGGTCAAAGTGTGTAAGAGGACATAAGTCTGACAGCTCCTGATTTTGAGTTTCTGAAACAGGCAAAAAAAACCCTACAGGACTTTGGGGGTTTTTTGTTCCAGATTATCGTTCAGTGGCTCTGGGGGATCCTCTGTTCCCAATCTGGGGCCCCTGGGGTCAAAGGTCGCGCGCAGTGGCCAAAGAGACACGTTCTTTTAAAAGCACTGTCTTTTCTTTAATAATTCATCAATACTTTGAGGTAGGGGCTGACCTTCCAGTATGCGCATCAGCGCCACAGGCAACCACTGTGCAAAGGATCAGACCCTTGGTCTGCTCACCCATCACTTGGCGCGATTTAGCCATGAACATTCTGTCTTGGGAGGAACCTGCATTTACTAAGAAAGTGATTATCAGGCCTACTGGCACATTTGCATAAGGGACATGACTTCCTGGGACGGGCAGGCAGGGCTTGCTTTGACCTGGGGAGCTCAGACACGGCGCACGCATAGCACAGGCATCCTCCGAGGCCTGCAACTCATCTGGTAGTGAATCCAGGGCTTGTGAGATTTCTGGTTTAATGGATGTCAGCGTGCGGGACCGCAGTTCAGTGCCATACCTTTGTTTGATGAGCTTCGGCAGATCAGCGTGTATGAAGCGGAGCCATGTGCGGACAAACAAGTTCTCAAGTGAGGGTGTGAACTCATCCTCATTCACAACTTCTCCCATGTGCCTGATGCCGGAATCCTTACACAGTAAGTTGTCGTCAGTAACATCCATCAGACGTTGATACAAATCCTATGGTCTCTCCTCAGGCTCCGTTTGATAGCAGCAAAGTCAATGAAGTGCACTCCAGTGCACTGAAAGCCGTAATGTAGGCGAATGGCTTGCCATATGCTATCAATGAAAGTGGAATTTCTGACAATGCTGTAACGAGAGATGACAGGACAGTAATTAGCAATCTGTCCCAGCATGAGCTCCAACGTGGCCACCTTGCGTTCTTTATTGCGACGTTGGGCAGCAGGAACTGGGTCGACGTCATCTGTAAATCCTCGGCATGGAGCGTTTTGGATTTCTTCTCCCATTCTGCACCATTGAGCAGAAATGGGACAAACTCACCATTAAGTGACAGTGTGTACAACAGGTTCTGGCGCCAGTTCTCAAAGAGTTGACAGTTTCAATCTTGGTTCGGTGCTCTGTGTGAATTAGCCATGATGCGCACTTAGCCACCGTTAGCTCAACTGTGTCTGGTTTTAGGCGTCACTACACTGTGATTCCCTGACAGTATAGTTACTGTTATGACTTGGTAGTTGATAATATTCTCTGGTCGTATGTTAGGAAGCGCTGCCACCATGCCAGTAAAGGAGGATGATACACATGAATCACACAACGCAGGTTGAGTAGTGCGGCAGCAACCGTTTAGTGTAAACAAGAGCTGGTACAAAACACAGACCCAGAGGAAGTGGCGCCCGGTAACCCCACCGTACATAGCGGAAGTGACGATGGTCACTATGACAACCACAAACACTACTGGCGCAGAGGGCCTTCTGCTAGGATTTTTGACCATGTCGCGACACGGCCACTGCAGAGCTTGTTAGCTTTCCAAAGGGTCTATGGAGTTGGGCCTCAGGAGACTGCTACAGGTCCTACATGAAGCCCACAGGCCAAGTTTCACATGTTTGACCACTTTTTGTGGCAATGGCAAGCATTCATAGGTTGGAAAAATGATTTTCAAAGCCCGCCCATCAAAAGTACAAGTCCTTTCGGCACCTAACTTTTGTCTTTCCGCTCGTCCGGAGCCCCTTAAAAATTTAAAAAGATTCAGACGCGTACGAATTTAGGAAAAATGTTTGAAACAGGCAAAAAAAAAAACAAAAAAAAAAAACAAAACCACACGACTTTGGGTTTATTTTCCTCGGGATTATTGTTTAGTGGCCCCTGGGGATCCTCTGTTCTGAATCTGGGGTCTGTGGGGTCAAAGATCACTGCCTGGCGGCCAAAAGGACACATTTACAAACAGTAGCCCAAAAGGAATTTCCTTCCTGGCATTTGAATTTGAAACTTGAATTTCTTCAAAAATTCACAAACGCTTTGAGCTAGGATGCTGAAATTTGAGTATGTGTATCAGGAGGTCACGGCATTGACTGGGTCGAGTTTTAGACCTGGCCTGCGTTTTTTTTTTTCAATAATTCACAAACGCTTTGACATGGGGATTAAATTTTCTGCTAACAGGACAACTAGTACTAACAAACACTGGTTGGGCCTCCTAGTGATCCCTCAGGTGCAGTTATTGTTAATTCACACACTGTGGCTCTTGTAGTTTTTCTGCCAACAGGACAGCCAGTGCTAGCAAACACTGATCAGGCCTCCTAATGATACCTCAGATGCAGTTATGTTCGTCCACACAGTGATGCTTTTAGCTTATTTGCAAACAGGACAACCAGGCTAACACATCTATTTAGTGGAGGTCACTCAGCTGCAATTATTGTTTCTGCCTTTTTAAACAGTGATGATCTCAAGTTCTCTGAGTACGGGACAATCAGCTGTATTGTTGAATACAAAGAATATTGGACCCTTGTGTCTGTACTTTATTTAAGAATCCATATTGCACATGCTTTATCCATATCAAGACTACACTGTGTTCAGTGTTTCCTTTATTCCATGCATCTCTAGTCCTTTGGCTTCTCTTTGTGCTGCTCTGCTCCTCTTTCTTCTCTTCATGTTGCTCCATCAACCAGCGCTAACACTTAAATCTCTCAATAATCATTCAGATTCAGTTATCACTTCTGTTTGTTCATGCATTGACTGTTGTAGCCATTCTGCTAACTAGGACTAAAAGTGATAACACGTCTATATAGTGGTGATCATTCAGATGCAATTATTGTTTATTAAGTATACTTATTCACAGTCTGCTGTATTATTGAATATGTAAGAAATATACAGGGATGGACCTTCAGCTACATCTGTACTTTATTGATAAATCTACATTGCACATACGCTTTATCCACATCAAGACTACACTGAAATAGTGTAACTTCCTCCTGTCATGCTCTGTTCTTCTCTCCTCTCTCGCTTCTCTGTCCTCTCTTCATGCTGCTCTGTTCTTCTTCATTCTGCATGCTGCTTTATTGGCTCAAGTCTGTATTTAAATGAGAGTTAGCAAAGATAACATGCATTATAACACTGCATTAGCTGGTACCTATATACCAGTAATCACATCTTACTGTACTTGACTTAAGTATTTACTTTCAGTTTTTCACCATTTGTGACTTTCTCCTTTGTGTATACCGGAATTATAGGCTATTACATGACACTGTGAATACAGAGCCACTCATAGTTATAATTCAAGTATTATTATTATTAAAAGATATGAACAGACTCTGAGAGCAAATTCTATGGTCAGAAAATTGCAGCAAAATGATGGTGAATATTTCTGGAAAGAGGCAAAGATTATGAATGATGGTAAAATACCTCTGCTCTCCATTATTGAATGAGTAACTGGTAGTGTGAAGAAATAGGAAGAAGACAGGATAGGAGTTTTTTTAACTGTGTCAAAAGTGGTGATTTTTGTGTTGGGGATGTTCCCCATCATAATGTGGTTATCAGGCCTGATGAAGACAGTTGTGCTATTGGGAAACTGTCTTTAAATAAGTCTTGTGGCCTTGATCAGATTAAAAATTCACAAAGGATCATTATCAGCACAAGTCTAACCAAAGAAGATGTAGCCTTCTGTCTGTTATCTGCATTTCATTGTCTTCAACAATTAAATGTCTGCATTTTGTGAGGAATATATATGTTTACTAACAAGTATAAGAGGAATTTAAAGCTAAGGATCAATTTTGCATGAATACTGGTGTCCTGATGCTGTACACTCATGAATCGGTTGAATCATGTCCTCATTATATTAAATATCTTAAATATAAAATAAAAAGTCAAAATAGAAACAATTAGTTAAATTTAGTAGTAGTTTTAGAAATTGGAGGTAACAGAAATGAATGGTTTGAAAAAGGGATCATAATAATAGTGGAGTCGTACACTTTCAACATGAAGTCGACTGTGGAGGATGAAAAACTTCCTGGCAAGACAAGTGAAGACGACAAGCAGAAGATTGTGGTTTAATATATTACATTGATGTATTATATTTACAATTGTTTTTAAAACAGTAATAAAATCCAAGACTTGGTAAAAGTAAGATCAAAATAGAACTAGTTTTATTGTCTCTAATTGGGTATCATTGATTAAAAAAAAACAACTTAAATTTAAGATAAATTACCAAGCTGTCATTCTACCTTTGACCCATAGGGGGCGCTAGAGAGTGGCACAATATGACACACACAACCATTCCGGTTGAACCCCATGGGGACTGCAGTATCAGTGTGTGTCCACTAAGGGCGCATGAAATTTCACACACTTTCACATTTTTCATGTGTATGACTCCAAGGGGACACTTGTAGGAAATTTCATGAGGCACCTATATTCTAAGTTTTACGGCTCTAGGAGGCTTCTACCCGTGGGGACCTCATTTTTGGTCCCCACGGTCAATCAGGTCCCCACTGGGTGAGTGTGTATTCAGGTCGATGTCCCCACCGAGATAGAAAAACAAGTGCACACACACACACACACACACACACACACGCACACACACACACACACACACAGCTGTTTAATCAGCCTGAAACCCAAAGCTGGTTTGGCACTGTTTAACATGTTCGACTCCAAGATAATTAACATGAAGAGGATGGAGCTGAAGACACTTCAGACGGCTATAAATTACGATCCAGAGCTGGAGTCTGATATTATTTCTGACTGACAGATGAAAGTTGGCTGGTTTCATATTTTTGGAGTGACCTTAACGAAACAATGAAGCAGTAAATCCTGGCACTGGCTGTCTTACTAGGATGGCTAAGACAGCTTTCATGTTTTCTATGTGTGAATACAGAACAGACCAACATGTACACAAGAACACTCAAACTCATTTCGAGCCACTTCCAAAGACAGAAACATATTTACTCTACACCCAAACAAATAAAGAAATTAACACACATGCAAATACACCTCCACCACCTACAGACAAGCAAACACATCAAGCTGGCCACAAAGAATATAAATTCCTCACACAGATCTGTTCATGGCCGGTCAGTTTATTTACTTCAGGATAAGAAGACAATTTGCACAAGGCAAAGTTTGAGCATGGATTGTCCAAAATTCATTTGTTTCCATTTTGTTATCACTTCTCTCAAAAATTGCACACTCCAAAATCCAAATTGCTAAAAGCCCATTCTCAAATAAACCCCTCAGATTCAGAATGAGACCAAGTTGTCAGTCAAGCAGCCAGATGACTTTTAACAACCTGTGTGGGGGAGGGAGGAGTGTTTCCACAAAGACGACAACGTGTAAACTTTCACAGACAAAAACTGCCACGTAGACCTATATAGTCGGTGAAAAATAGGTCACCAGATCAAACAGTAACCTTGAAACTGCCGTGTCACAACTTTCTAGCATACCTTAAAAGTAGAGTCACTGCACCAACAGACTGATCACACATAATTATAGTAATGTTAACTACTTTCAAAGTCAAATTTAAACAATAAGGTCAGTGTAACATGATTATGGCAAATAATTCCAATAAAATCAGGCTGAATTTTGTAAAGATTTATATGTGCATGCTGCTTGACCTGGGCTGGTGTGTTGGGTGCTTCAAGAAGGTCTTGGTGTGGTTATTTTGGTGCACACCCGAGTGTGATTGCTGTGTGTGTGTTGCCTACGTGACATGCCATGTCTGTGCCCTGCATATTTCGACTGTATTAAGTTTTGACATTAATGAATTCAATACCTTTAAACACTTTTTAAGGGTCTGAGGGCACCCTGGTAAACAAACCCATTTTCATCCTCAGCTTGTGTGCTACTAAAACAAATCAACACATCCCGCTGTGATACTTTATCCTCTCTTAATTACCAAAGTTATTTACACCATCAATTAACTGACCACTTGCTGAGGGAATTAATAATGCTAACATCAGAGAGATTTACATTAGGTGCATACAAAAGAATCCCCAAATACAAAGCACAGGACACCTCAGTAAAGATGCTGTTACACAGAACATAAAATACCCCCTTAAACCACAGTAAAAAGAGCTCCAAGAAAAACACTGTAAACCTGACTGAGGTCTCACTAAAGCAGAGAGGAGCCTAGACTCAGATGCAGTGCTGAAAGATTTAGAAGCCCTGCAATGCTGGACGCATCTAAACAGTCAGTCAATAAGAAGAGACACTCAACCCAGTGTGTACAAGCAGGTCAACCAAAGGTCAAGTCCAGGTTGGTCTGTTTCTGCTGCAAACAATATTTAAAGACTGCATGAGAAAGTTAAATATAGGATTGCCTGCGGGTGGACAAATGAACTCAGTGCCCCCTGTGCTGAAGAAGAAAGCCAAACTTCTAATCCTCAAGTCTTACCAGTTTGGATTTGGACAGCGTGAGAGAGGAAGTCCTCCGGCGACACCGCGCAAACCTACAGCACACCTCCTCCATCAACACATTGGATAGCATTCGCTGTCCAAACGCACACATAAACACTCGCTTAAATCGCTCACACCAGCAGTTGCACATACAAAGCCACACCAAGCCCAAACTGAAGCTAGCTGAGGCTGCGAGGACCCACGGTGCCAACATGCAATATTAAAGACGCTGAGTCTGGGGGTGCTGCCCCCTCAGTGCTCTCTTCTAATAGGCCTGTTGTACTGTGCGACCCCATCAGCACTTAAACCCCACACTCCCCTGTTCCCCAAACCCACAGGGAAACACAGCGTTGAGGGGCGGAGTTTGAGAAGTTCAATGGCTTGTTCTTAATGTGTTGCATATTAAAGGAGACACTCAGTTTAATGAATTCATGTACGCTGGATTTACAAACCAATGGGGATCCATGACATAAACAACTAAAATCCATATTTATGATACTGATTTGGCTCAATTTACGATTACGTCTTTTTTTGAGTGCCTAAATTGTGATAAGCATGCACTATGTCATGCCCTAAAAACCTATCAAACGGTTTTCATATTATTTTACGTTCATTCCTCTTTGATGTGTGTCCATTTGTACCTGGTCGCCTTTACCTTAACAAGAAATGAGAGAACGCACTCAAGCCTGTAAGATGTAATACATACAGCCACACACTGCAGTGAAGGCAAAAGCAATTCAGGGATTGACTTATTATGGGCACACTGATTATTTATTTACGTTATCAGCTGGCATGAAACTTTCCAGCGCTCTGTTTTGCCCAAACCCTGGTCGTGGGAGGAAATCAGTGTTATTAAGTAGGAATCCGTTTGCTGTAGATTTATTTGGACTAATTATACAGCTAAATATACGACTTGTTTGGTCCCTTAGTTTGGCAGAAGCTCCCTACAGATTTGCTCACATACACGAAAACGCTTCACTGCAAGTTTAGTTTCTATAAACTTTTGGCATTAATGTATCTGCTGCCTTCTTTCTTTCTTTTTTCCTTTATACCTTCAGGGTCCTGCTGCATTTCTCTCTATCACCCACATAATTTAATGATAATAGTGCTATTAGCAAACACTTAAACAGTGCACCTCTAATTTCAAAGTGTACCACTGCCACGTTGACACGCACGTACTGACTCACAGATATCTGACGTTAGTTTTAGTGTGACTGAGGGAGTATTTAAGCGAAATCCATTTCCCATTAGGTACGGCAGTGTAATGAATTGTGTGTTTCACTTATTGAACTGCAGGCAACACCTAGTCTTAGATTGTTATTGACTAAATCACACACATATACACAAGCAGAATTCTCTACACTCATCACTGACGCTCGCTGTTGACCAACACTCTTCACTGCCAGAGAAAGAAAGAACGAAAAAGAAAGAGAAAGCGAGAGGGGAGGGGGACAGAGAGCGATTGCTGATTTCATCACAGGTAAATACGTATTGATTCTGTGTGATGGAGCAGTTACAAACCAGTGATGATGAAGCTCCCACCCTGCATCCATTTGATACATTCAACAGAATCCACATACATAGAGACAGAAATGGATGTGTCAAACTGCTGAGTCGATCAAGACTCAGGGAAAAGAAGCACACACACAAAGCATACCCAGAGAGGATACAAAATGTGGCATCTGATTGAACACCCAGACCTTCATCTCCTTAAGATCATAAAGGGAAACAAGAACTTTGGAGATCTAGCAGCAACATTCCTATTGGAGTTGCTGATAGTGAAACCTGGTGACTCAAGAGCTGCTATAAGGAAGAGCTGTGTAAAGGAGGCAGAGTTTAAAAGGTAATGGAAAAGTCTGACATTTTAAGGAATACACTTAAGCCCTTTTCAGACACATAAAATGTAACACTGATGGCTCCATCTCGCTGTTCAAGTATTGGCTTTTTGTCATTCAGACAGGTGGTGACTTTTACATTAATGCTCCCTGCAGCTTCATTCAGATATGACGGCACATTAATGGAAAGAGCCCTGTGCTTGTGCAACATTTGGTACCTGAAGAGGTGGCGAAGAGAGACAGAAGAGCACTGAGTTCAAAATGCTATAATAGCAAAGGAAGAAATGTGTTTCTTGTTCTCTCACAGGGCGCATCAATGATTCTGTCTTTCGGCAACAGTCTTTCAGCAGAATTCAACTTTAATGTTTGCTCTGTTGGGCAAGTGGGTCAGAAATCTACTTGCCCAAAGTAAATTGTTACTTGCCTCTATACAAATTGTTCTGTTTTATTAGGGGTTAACAAATAACAACAAAGACTCAAGTTAACTGTCGTGAAATAGGACCCACTTTTATCTGCTTTGCTCTCAAACTTACGGCAATACACAGCTGGAGTTTCACCCACATCCTCTGACACTATCCAATTGAACTCATGTTTGTCCAGGATAATTGAAATGCTTACTTGCGCTTCTATGTGTTTATTTCATTTTCACCAATTGCCCAATCTGGTAAGTGAGTTGCTGGATTTACTAGCCTGACCTGGCATTTTACCTGCCCTGGGCAATCAGGCGATCCTTACTGTTGAGCCGTTACAAGATTACAATTAGATATGAGAGATGAAGTCCCTGAAAAGTGTGTTTTGTGGAGGTACAAGGGAATGAAATAGGGCACATACAGACAGAGAGAGTTAATGTGTGTCTGTGAGTGTATGAGAGAAGGGAGGATTGAAGAGGGAAGTCTGGCGAGGGAGTGATGGGAGCAGTGAATAATTGTGGCGGTCTCGTGGCTCTTATTCACACCACAGACTTAATCCTGCTCTAATCCTCCTCTTTCCCACTCCCAGCAGGCTGAGCGGTGTGGGGGGGCATCGGGGTTTAGGGGGTCTCCCATTCTCCTCATGCATTAAGGATGAGAGTTACGAGATTAAATATAAATGTGCAAGGTTCCTTCAGCTGTACAATTCTATCATGTCAACGAGAGGGCACAATCACGGAGGATCAAGCTGGCTGTAAATGTTATGTCGCAGTCAAACAGAGCGAGAACCAATCACCTACGGAGATTAATACTCGTAAAATGAACTTTATCGTAATAACTGCGAGAAATGATTCAATCAAAAAAAGATACTGCAGCCAAAGAGGGTGAAAACCCAAAAGAAAAAGCCTGGAGCTGTCAGAACATCCAAGTTGTTTTCTAGCTTGGTGGCTTATAAATGAATAATTGGCTAACGTTGTAAACAAAGAACACTACCAGAAGGGCTGGGCAATATTTTCTAATATCACTATGTGTTTATGATACTCTTGTCAAAGATGTGTGATGATGTATTTGTTCATTCAGCAATCATAAAATCCCCCACAAAGACATTGTAAAGACTTTGTGGTAAGAACTAAATGAAACTACACGAATAAAAGCTAGTTTTACAACGTTTTTTTATTTGTGTGTTTTCGCTGTCGTTTGAGACCCTAAGAATCCTTTCCTCCACCCATCCATCAATCATGGAGACAAGCACGTTAACTGGCATGCGAATGGCCGCTCTGCTGTTTTTGGCTACTTTTATGACTTCATTTACCTTTTTGTAGACCAAAACAAGTCCCTGAAAACAAAACAAACCAGTCAGAACATATTAAGGTGATATCTTGTTTTTCTATCTTCACTTATTGCATCCAATTTTAACAATGAGATTAACTAGCTGTGGGCCTGAGTGCTCTGTTCCCCCATTTCCTCAGTGATAAAATGGGCTATAAAGCCCAGACTGGTCATTTGGCTACACAGACAAGAGACCGGGTTTCCCAAAGGCATTTTAGTGCTGGGATAATCTTTGCTACATTGTAGGTCAATGCACAGAGAGATGTTTTGGGAATGGGTTTGGGAAACCTTTAAGACATTAATGGATAAGGTCTGGTCTGTCTGGCATTATAGTCTGGAATTGGCTGGTTAAGGGTCCCAGAAGGGGCCACACCATTAAAACACTTTTTCAATCAGTGCTGCTACTTCACTTTGAATTAACTTTTACATTAATTATTAGTTAATAGTTTTCTGACCCAATATTGTTGAAGCGCAGGCTTCATTAGGATGCTGAGATACTATTTAATGACTTCATGGCAGGACACACCTGAGACTTCACTAAACCGCTGCTGATCAGAGGGAGAGAGAGACATCTACACAGACAGATACCTAGACAACCGCAGACACAGAGGCCGGTAAATAAAGGAGGATAAGTAAGAAGATTTATCAAAAGAGATGGAGCATGACAGAGACGTACCCACCGACACACAGAACGAAACAAAGAAGAACCAAAGAAAACGCAACAACAACACATTATGATGAATAATGAAGAGGACAAATGGCTTGGCTGAGTAATTAAAGAAAATGTGATGAGGCTGATGAATCCTGATGAGGATGATAATTAAAGCGGGTTCAACAAACAATGACACCAACAAAGCACAATGAATATTTAAAGGCAATGTTGCATTTGAAAAGAGAAAACAAAATGACAATATCATAGAGAGAGAAGCATTGTTCAGTGTCGCCAAACAGATGCTGAGGTGTGATGAAGAAAAATATCTCAAGGTTGTTTATTTTACAGGAGATCACTGGGAAATCTTTGTTTTAGCTATACATGTACTGATATACTAAAGGATGCACAGCAGAAGTAAGGTGGTGGAAAGTACTGTTTTCATGTTCATAAACTAGACATGAAACATGCTGCTGCGTTCAAGATCAATGTCCACAGTCTTTAACACTATGCTCAACCAATCAACCAAAAACATACACAACATACTTTGCTCTTATAATACCCAATGATCTATAATTATATCAATAAGGGATTGTGATGGTCCTGCAGGTATGAAAGGCTAGTGCTGAACACTCATTCTAGTATCATTAATCGCCTCCCAAAAAGAGTACCATTCCTACTGACTGATAATGTGCACAGGCTGTAGAGGTTTAGGGAATAATAACAATTAAGTCCTGTTTTAGAGCTGGCTTTGCTTCGCTACTCATGACCCCACAGCTGAGTAAATACAGGCATGGTAATGGATAGTGAGGTCAGTGGTGGGGTATCTGACATAAACACAGGCGGCCTGTAGATGTCAGCAGTGACAAACTGCCTTGACATGACTAGAGTGGTAGGCCAAGCAACACAACTGTCACTCAGCAATGGGAACAAAATGATCATGTGTAACTAACTATGCACATAGTTAATTCTTGTGCTTAAGTACTGCAGAAACTTGCAGGTAAAACATTTACAATGCATTTTTGATATCTAGCTGTTCAGTCACACCCACAGTGATTTATAAAGGCTGCAAAAATTAAGTGAGACCCATTTTCTAGATCACTATTACCACTTTGACAAGAGACTGGGAGCCAGAGTTTTCTAACAACTTTTTAAATAGGAGCTTTAGAGAAAAATGTGTTCATTAAATCCCACGAAATGCCTTCCCACTCTATATTTATAGCATAATTACACATTAAAACAGGAAAGCCTAGCTGTTAACATATGTCTTCACTCATAACAGCTGTCAGCATGTGTTGAGTTAGCGCTCAGAGCAGGTTGTTACACCAGAAACCACACCACAGACAGCAGCACTTCACCTCTAGACAAAGACACAATGTGTCTGCAGTCTCACAGCACTAACGAGTTATCCTTCCTTTGATCTAACACTTAACTTGATGTCAGACTCCAATTTCCGCTGTTTTTTTTCCCATTTCTCTGGTCTCTGAGTCGCTTTGCGTTGTCTCCTTCTGACCGATCTCAAGTCTTCACTTTGACCGTCTCGGTTATTAACGTCTGCATGTCCGATGGTTCACTCCCTCATCACAGCCTCCGTTCTCCAGTTTCCCTGTCACTATTATGGTCTTACTTTCTGTCACCTTCATCCCTTTCTGTCTATTTTTTGGAGATGTTCTCTATTCTTGCAATTCTTTCCCGACTGGACCAAACCCCCATTTTTGCTCCCACACGCAATTCTGCATCAAAGAGAGCAAGTCAGACTGCAAGTAGCCTCATCAGACTAGCCAGGTGAGAACATTGGCTCTGCTGTCTGAATGCCACACACACACACACACACACACACACACACACACACACACACACACACATTTTGAGGATCCAGATTTAGCCCTGTAGCGCTACAGAAAGCTTTGATCAATCGAAGCCACTCTTGGCTAGGTCTAATGTCGAAAGAGGAGGACTATGTCGGGAAACGCACACATTCATGAGCAATACAAAGAGGAAAACACATGCATATACACACACACACACACAAGTACACGCTCACATATATGCACAAAGGAATGCCTGCCACAACCCATACAAACATAAAATACACAAAATCATGCCAAACCACGCACACAGATAGAGCACACTGTACGTGTACTGCATGTGTCTATGGGCTCCATTCAGTAAAACATACACTGAGCTGATTGAATAGGCTCAGCACACAGCCAAGCTCCACTCTATTACTGGCAAGTCCACAGACGGCTGGTTGAAGATACAGTGAAGGGAGACAGATGGAGATGGGGAGAAAATAGAGGGACCTGAAGTGAATATGACTGAGTGAGGGAGAGATGGGGAGACAGCCAGTGGGGCAGAGTGCAGCATATGATTGAGAATGGCTTGAGCGTGTGTGTGTGTGTGTGTGTGTGTGGGTGTGTGTGTGTTTGGGAGAGAGAAAGCAAAGGTAAGGGACGCAGGGAAGAGCGTATAATAAAGATAGGACTGAAAGCGAGCGGTGGAATGAGGGTGAAGTGAAAGGGAGGGGACAGATGAAGATAAAAAGTCTCAAATATTCTCTTAAGAATTCAATTCTCGGTCCAGTCCAGACGACGATATCTCTGGCACCGTGGCAGTGTGACTTTGTGTGTGTGTGTGTGCGTGTGTGTGTGTCTGTACCAGCTGGGAAAAGGGGAGATGTAATGAATTGAAGCTAGAATTGGAGGTGACAACTGCAAAGGCAGGCCTCAGTGAAAGGGGAAGGGGAAAGAGAGAGACATAGGGAGTGGGTGGAGTTAGCAGGGGACCACATGAGGAGATGAGAGCTCAAATACTGTCAGGCAGGGAAGACTGCGTGTGCATACACACAAACAAGAATTCAAACACATGCTTTCTCTCTGTCTCTCTCTCACATACACATTTCTGTGCTTCTCACAGTGAGACCACCTCCATCTCCAACCAGCCTTACTTTGTAAAAACTAGGGCGACAAACCTTGACCAAAATATAAATGTGTTACAACCGCATTAATCTATTCGACTGGACAACAAATGAAGATTAAACCCCTGTTAAGAGAATAAACACCCTTTCCCACAAGAGCTAGAATCACCGCCTTGCAGTTGTATGCCTCTACCAACCAGTCAAGTTGCAGTTTACATCCATGTCTGTTCAGACTCATATGTAGCCACAACAGCAGACAATGCTTTAAATATGTATGTTGCTGCAAAGAAGCTACAAATTCTAAAATGCTGATGCTTCACAGATCTATATAATTACAATAGTTTCAAGGTGAAAATCCAAGCTGACTAAATGTCTCCCCTTCTGTTCAGTTATGGCGTTGAAAAAGGACCAGGAAGAAAAGTGTTTTGCAAAACATTATGATGTCATCACTTTATGTCATCAGTTTATCCTATCAGACACTTGCGTATAAATTCTTGAGTTTTGACCAAAAAGGGGTTTTGTTGATGCATCCTTGAGTCCAATTGGACATTTGCGCCAAAGTTCAAGAAATTTCCTCAAGGCCTTCTTGAGATATCATGTTCACGGGAATGTGACGGATGGGCATCCAACCCAAACACATAATGCCTGTGGCTTCGACACCACTCATTCGTTCAGGAGGCATGTGCAGTCTGCTGAGTCTGAGTCAATGTGCTGCTTCTGTTTCTTTGCAAACATCCTTTGATATCAACACAGATTTTTAGATATCCTGCTCCCTTTTGCTCGTCATGAGGAACATTACTCAGTTGATTAATGTCCTTTATGACATTAGAAAAAGCTGTTTCACTCTGAAAAGATGCCCTTGATGATGCCATGGTGATGTCACTGGGGTTATCTCAGTTTCAGCTTTACAAAATATAAAACAGAAAGCTTGTGTTACAAGATGAGGGTATAGAGTTTGAAATCTGTGGACATTTAACAGGCAGAGAGATTCTCATAAAAGATGCCATCAGGTCTCATTATGGGAAGTGCAGAATGCAGAGTTTTTGGGTGTGTGACTGCTACTATGGACTTAAGTCAGAATATCTCAGCCTCTGCTGCTGTGACTTTGATGATGGTTTCTTAAATATGTTTCTCACAAGGCCCCAAACTTCATGGTGACGCAATATCACATCAATGGAGTACCCTTTTAAGAGCTAGCCTAAGCTTCCACAGCGAGTATACAGCATGTTAAACTTCAATCAAAGAGACAAGGTTGTGCAGCCACTGACACTTAACATCAGCTGCACAATACTGGCAGAAAAATGGAATTGTTGCATTTTCCCAAACTGTGTACCTTCCGTTCAAGCTTGTTTTGGACAAGGAAATGAGACACCAATGGCAGCTCGAAAGAAAGACTTTTTTTTTCCAATGTAAGGGGATTAAGCATAGCAACACATTACCTAGTAGTGAAACACATTTAATCTCAGTTATGGAAAAGAACAGCATCCTGTGATTTGGCAGGCACTGCTTTGTGAGGTACAAGGTTCAACAATCATTGGTTGGCAACTTTTTAGCCTGGACAGACAGTGGGCTGGCAAGCTGCTCTGGTGGATAAATAGCTATTAGTTGGCAGTTTCCACTCTTTGTCGTGCCAGTATTGTGACAGACGGGATGCTGAATGGCACTGTCACCAACACTGCCGAAGGCCTGTGACTTTTGCCCCAGTTGTCTGAGAGTGATGAAGGAGAGAGATGCAGAGAGGAGAAGCACACGGGGAGAGGAGGAAGGAAAGATAAACGAAGGAAGTAAATAGCAATGGAAGGAAAGAGGAAATTATGTGTGCAGTTTCTTTGCCCTCGTTTCATGTTTAATGAATCATCCACACATTCTGAAATCCTGGTGACATTACTGTCATTGCAAACACAGGGATTGACCCTCAAACAATGCACTGTGCAAGAGTGTCACAGTGGAAAAGTCCACTATCCTCTCAGAGCGGTATTGTAATATTTTACTGGAATTGAAACTGAGGGTGTATGTTTCCACAGAAAAATGCCCATTCTTGAAATTGGAATGGGTGGGGCAGACTTTTAATTATTTCCGCAAGTCCCAACTAATGTTGTGTTACATGGAATCAGGCAGATGGTAGACGGCAGACGGACAACACCGTGTGACGGCATGGAAAAAACAAACGAACAGAATAAAATATGAAAAGTAAATTTATTTTGTGATCACGATTTTATTTAACTTTTCTGGTAATGTCCAGATTGCTCATCCAGTTGAAAGTTCTGTCACAGTGAAAATAGTTAAAAGTTAAAATATTAATAAAGTTAAAATATTTCGACTCTGAACGGCAATGCCATCTACTGTTACTGCCGCTGATATTCTTTGCCGGCCTCACCTGATTTTACTGTCCTGGTCTCGTCCACTAAAATGATATCCGCTTTGATGTTTCCTGTCTCCCTGATTCCATGTGAGCGCAGCATTACCCTCAAATCTTGGCTATGAAGTCCAGAATACAGTCAAAACTATCAAGGCAGGTAAGGAACCAGTTTCAAGTGAATTCCAGGTCTTTCACTTTTTGCTTCAAGCTTAAGCAAGTCAGTTCCCTTAAGCTTGTGCAACATGACCGGCTGTGATGTCGGAATTTAATAGAGATTACAGAAACCATGCAGTTAATTTCACAAGAAATTTTACAAGAACTCTTTCAGTAAAATACTCAACTTGTTAATGTAACAGCAACCCAAAACATGAAATCATGTCTCAGCTGCCCTCCCTTCCATCAAAATAAGCTACGCCAGTCTGGATTTTCTCGGAGAGTAATGGCTCAAAATTGGTTTCATGCTCATTCATCCCACACAGGCTTCACCACCCATTCATTTTTCTGGTGGCTTACACAGTGAGGAAGGTAATTAGCATGGGTCAGCACCCCTGCAGAGTCAAGTATTCTTCTCTGGAGGACTGAAGGTATTACAATCAGGCTTTAGTGGAAATTCCTTCCAGTTGGCATCTAGAGAGAAAGAGTGTGTGCATGGCAGCAGGTAGCAGATGGCTGTTACTGCCAAACAATGTTAGATGTTTCTGAAAAGAATGCTCAACCTGTCGCAGCCTTTCTACCCTCCTCCTCTACTTGCTTTATAACCTGTGTGAGGACATTTCCAAAACCCACAGCACTGGGTAATTAAAGTCTACGTTTTCTGATGGTCGTTGGCCTGTCTGACGAGGAAAACCTCACTCCTCTTTTCCTCCAGGTGGGCTGAAAGAGAGGATTTATTTTCTGCAATTTCAGCCTTTTCTTGCTCTTCCACCTCCTCTCTCCCTCATTCATCTTTTTTTCCTCCTACCCCTTCTATACCCTGCAACCCCTCTTTTATGTTCCTGCTGTGAATAAAAACAGTGTGAATAAAAATTGGTGCTATGATAAAAGATCCATATGTGATTTTGATGGGGTTGATTTAATGTTAATTAATGAGATGGCGCCCACATCTACAGTACCGGATGATGAATGTCTCCATCTGTTTGTAAACAGGGTGAAATGCTGGTCCTATCAAATGTGTGCATGTAGGGTTTCTAATTGAGGCAACATGATCGTGTTCACCATCAACCTTTTGCTTTGTTCTGTGTGTGTGTTTGTGTGTGTGTTACAGGAAGCAGCAAGGCGTCTCTGTCTGGGCTCCTGAGGAAGGTGGGCCATGGCCAGGTCTGCCGGATACAGGAGGGAAGGCTAAACACTTGGCTTTAACACTGACACGACTACTTGTGCATACACAAACACACACACGCATGTGCACGGATACATACAGACACATACACTTTAGTGCCTCCTGACTCCCCTCTGTTAACAGATGCTTCCTGCCCTGCAGCCCAACCCACACTACTTCACACATACAAACACACACACATGCAGCATGTCCCTGGCACCCCTACAGGTTGACCCAGAAGCTGGGTGGAGGTGCAGCCCCACCCATTGGTGGTGTTTTTGTTAATGTTGGATCCCGCTCTACTCTGTTGGCCCGCTCACCTCAGCCCAGACAGAGATCACTACAGTTCCGGTACCACCAGAAGAACAGGAAATTAACTTTGCTTCCTGAACTCCAACGTTTATCAGACATTTTATTATTTTTCCTGACAAAAACTATTCTTGACGACAAAAGTAAGTCAGAGCGACTGCAAGAAATGGACCTGAACTGGCACTAATGTGGTTGAACAGAGCAATTTTTTCCATTATGGTTTGAAATTATAATCATTTGGCTGCTTTTGGTGTGAATGTTCCATGCTGCTGCCAAGATGTCTCAGCGTGACAGGCTACAGATGTGCATTTGTATTTAAAAGGAGTGTGTTAATGAATATTCAGTGTGAAAATGCTGAAATGTGGTTATAATAATAGTCAAAGGCGGAGAGCTCAACAACAAACTTCAATTCAAACCAAATAAAAAGGCCAGAATTGCTTTTATCTTCCCCGAAGCCAACATGCAAACATCAAGTGTTATTGTAGGAATGTGCAAACTGAAGACTTACTTAAGAGGCTGGTTGGTTATGTGTCTGAAAAGAGACTAATTTACTGGCAAATTAATGGGGTTTAGTGTTTTTGTACTGCCAAACTGACCTACGGAATATCTTGCCTGATGACCTTTGTTTTCATACCACACATCGTCTGCTCCCCCCACACTCGCTTTCTCCTTGTTTTTCTCTCTCTTCCTCACAAATTCATAAACACCCACAGAGCAATCACCATCCATCCCATCTTGTATTTATAAATGCCCTTGAAAATTATCCAGCAGTAGAGGCTCTTTGGTTGTGTAGGCAGAGGAGGGGAGGTGGATCAATATCAGTGAGATAATGGGAGCAAGTGAAATTGGGGGGTGGGGACTATGGGTGGTTGAAATATCAGCACTTGGATGTGTGTGTGTGTGTGTGTGTGCACGGGGGTGGGCACAGCTCATATCTGAGAGCCTCAGTAGGTGGGGTCTGCATAAATGAAGTGAGGGGGAGTAATATATGTGTATGTGCACATGTGTTATATGCACATAGCTATTATGTTATGACCATTGCAGAGTGCAAGTATGTAGGCCTGTGTGTGTGTGTGTGTGTGTGTGTCTATGCATTTGTGGGTTTTAAACGGCACTGCAGAGTGAGACGCCAACAAGGTCATGGGTCACATGCATGGGTGTTTGCTGTATGTGTACAGACAACGAGAATGTGTGTGTGTGTTGGTGCACAAAGGCTAGAGAGCATCTCCACATGAGCAGCCTCACTTTCAGTCCATTTAGCCCAGTAATGTTGACCAGCTTGGGCATGTTAATGCACGAGGGGCCTGAGTGGGCTTTTCACTCTAAAATTTCAGCCTATCATAGCTAATGGACAGTAATTACACCATTCAGGACAAAACACTGCCTCTTTTATGCCACTGTAGCCATCGACGCAATCAAATAGCGTTGTATTTTGGTCTTAGTTTGACATCAAAAGGTGAAGTGTGGTAAGCAAGTGAGTGCCTTTTGGTTACGTGTGACCTCCGCACCATAACCAGTATTGGAATCATGGAAACTGGGGATATGTGCATTTTATATGTGCATTTTTTAAGTCAGATGACTGGCCAGTTGTCACCTGATCATATCTACAAGATCACAAAAAAAACCCAAGCAAAAAATAAACAGATAATCAAAGACTGCCAAAAAAGGCTTTAATTAACATATTGAATGTTCAAAACCTTCACTAGGGCTACTTACTGAGCAGACCCTGTTCCACGTGGGATTTTTTTTTCCTTTGTCTCATTGTTGTTTAGCTCACAAGATGCAAACAAGAGACCTCCATTTTCACATATACCATATATATTTCATTATATAAAGGCTTATGGTATTTGTGACACTTTGCAGCATGTCCCACAGCCAACAAGAGTGTATGTTACGCTGTGCCTGTACAATATGCAATCATTTTTCAGTTCTTCTTTTTCACTTTCACAGATACAAATGGACCTTACATAAGAGATGCACATGGGAAGAGGAAGAAAATTGAGCAACAATGCATGTTTTTGTTTAGAAGGATTCTAATTTATGACTTATGGGAGGTGAGTTGGGCATGGCCTGGCCTAATGCAACCAATATCGATCTTTATCACCCCTACTTCCTGTGCATATGATATCCTAGACCTCCCTCGGCATGCTAAAAGCCCTCTCTCTCTATTGTTGCCTCTCGGTCTTATTCTCTCCCTTTGTCTCTCGCTCATTTACTCTCTCTCCTTGTGCTCTTATCTGGATGCCCCCCCGCCACCCACCTCCTCCCCCCATCTCTCTGGGCTCAAAGGCCACATTACCTTGACACTCAGTGTGATTTCTGTCAGTCCGTCAATCTGCCTGTCTGTGGGCTTGAGGTCAGCGTAAATCTGCCCAAGGCCAATGTTAAGAGGTTGTGGCGTTATATCACTTGGCAAAGGTCATCCTCTTAGTGCACAAAAATGGGTCTGTCAACATATTCTGGTACCAGGGGAGCCACGGTGCAACTATCTAATACTCTTTTAATGGTGCCTGCAGTTTCTATCCACTGATCTGATGATGCAGAGGACTGCGGTACAATGTGCATTTTATGATTGACAGCTACTCCTACTAGAACCTGTAGCTTTGTGTGTGTTTTTTTCCTCTGCTTTTTTTAGCCTAACTTAAGGAGGATTTCTTATATTTTAGCTTATTTGACTTGTTGATTACACAGGGGCTAATTATACCATGACCACACTGGCCTTTGACAACATTAAAATGTCACCTTCTTTGCAACAGTAGCTAATATGAATGCCCCGAGTCTTGTTTTGGTCTGCTATAGCTATTATATGGGCCACTGGTTTTTTAGAAATTGTGGTTTGCAAGTTATTGTTTCTCTAAAGTAATGAGAGTGAAATGTTTTCCAGATTTAGAAAACATTTTAATGTTTCAGATCTTTTTTTTTCTAGAATTTGCTCTTGATTACGACATTTACAAAAGCATATTTCAGGTATTTTGCTGAAACTATTACAGCTTCTTCAAATTAATTAACTTCTGAAAGTTAAACCTGAAACTAGCCAGTGTGAGTAAAGTCTCTCTGACCACCAGGAACCACATGAAACCACATATGTGTTCAATGTCACATACTTTCTTGGTCAGGGTCTTTGCGAATTGCTCCTCCAATTAAACCGCAGCATTCACCTCATTTCATCTTCGAGTTGAAACCAGTTTGGTAATTACTTGAGGCGTTATCTTTATCCCTTGGAGTGACATCTAAACATGTACCTCCTTAAAAAAAGTGCAAAGCTTTGAGGTGCTCGGTTCCTAATCAGACTCGCAGGGCTGTCTGGGCATGAAGCCACAGCACCGAGAAAAAGGGTCAATAGACTGCACTGACGAATAATTAATCTCCTTATTCCACTCAATGGCGGTTCAGCAGTTTAATGCAGCTATCTATCCTATCTGATCTGATGATGAATGGTGGGCCAGTAACTGTAGCTTGAATCAAATATAGCATCCAGCTGTTTAAGCAGAAGTCTGACGACACTGAGCAGAAGATCAGTAAAGTAGTGAAGGTGTACTTTCAAATTTATTTCCCCATTAAAATATAATTTGTACCCTATAAAATCACTTGTTAGAAACCAGCCATTAACTTAACTCGCTCATCTTATATGAGTATATACCATGTTTCCCTTTTATTGTTTGTAGATGCATTGTGGTCCATGTTTCAATGGGTGCTGCCGAGTAAGACTGGAACTTACTTGGATATGCCAGACGCTTTGTTCGTCTACCTGTCCATCTGTCTGACCTGCCTTGCTTTGCCCTCCCTGCCTTGGCATTGAATCCATCATTCCACTGTAGCGATCCGCCACCAACGCCTCCATAGCCCCATTACTATTCAGCACAGCATGGAGTCCACACAAACTGATTATGCCAGTGTTTAGCAAGGCCCATTGATTGCTGAGGGAAGCAAAGGCAGCAGCCTGGGTCAACCTGAGTCTGGACCTGCTGCACTCTGCCAGGGAAGTCTGCGTCCGAGAGGGGGGGGACTTATTACAACTTTTTTTTCAATCTAAGTTATGTACTTGTTTTGAGAACAAATTGTCCTACCAGCAAAGCATGACACTTCCTGTTTGTTCAGGCAAAAGCTTATCTGGTTAGAAATGGCCAACGTTGATTGCACATATGAAATAAAAAGGAAAGAAAATCACACAGAAGACTTCAAACTGAGCAACAAAGACGAACAAAGTTAGATAAAGCAACCTGTTGTTAATTTGAAGCAACTAACAGATACCAACTATGGTCTTCCAAAAATTAACCCACTCATTTTTTCCCCATAAGTCTCAATATTCGCTTCTTCCTCTGTATCTTGAAGGCAAATTGCTAAATTAAGCAAGCGCTCAAAGAAAAATTAAAGTAAAGAATCTCGAAATCCATTACACTGTCATTTGGTGCCACCACCATACATAAGTTGCTATCTTTAAACCAACTTTTAGATGTAATTTCAAAACAGTTGGTGCACCACACTACAGAGAAGCTACAGAAAAGTGCAAAGGAAACACAAGGCATCTGGAAGGGTACTAAGTAATGGAGAGAGCAAAGGTTGGACTTGTGAGGATGCAGATGGTTTTAGAAGGAGTTGGTGTGATTTATTAGACAGGAAGCAGCAGATGAGCGAGGATACAGCCCAGCAGGGCAGCAACAACAGCAGCATCAGGCTGGCAACAACAACAACAGGCCCCATTATTGATGTTTAAATAATAGATGGGGAAGGAGAGAGCGAGAAGAAGAGATGAACACGTAGTAGAGGATGGAAGAGTCCTTTACTAAAAACAGATGAGAAAGGAAGGAAAGGGGTAAAGAGGAAGACAGCGGGAAGTCCTCGCTAAAAACAGAAGGAAAAGAGAGTAAGAGATAAAGAAGGAAAGACAGAGAGAAAACATGGGAGGCACAAAAAAAAACAAAACAAAACAAAACACAAAGGAAGCTGGGGAAACAGGTCCCATGCAGGCAGCAGGGAGGGTCAGAGAGTTCGGCAGCAGAACATTTTGACAAGTCTTCCAGCAGCGGGAGGACGTGCACTGAGGTTTGTTCCACTGGGATGAGCAGGACGTGATTTAAAGGGACAGTTCACCCATAAACAAAACACACTAAAACAATAAAAGATGTTGAATGCCTCTTACAGGCAGCAACTGACTGGTTTCTTAAGAGAGCCAAAGCAGACCTCCCTTTTAAAGTTCTGAGTTGTTTACTGGAGATGCAAATAAATCTAGGCCTCATAACTGCTCAGTGCGTCAGAAAAAAGGCCCTGCTGGCCCTACAGAGCAGCTCCACTGGCCTACATTTCCCTGTCTGTCATCTGATGCCAAATTTCCATCCACAGAGTCAATATTTCAATAACGATCCTCTGATGTTAGAAATTAGACCAAGAGAGTATGCCGTGGTGTTTGGTAAAGAGCTGCAGTGTAGAACAGTAATAACGAACAAAAGTGCATAAATGGCAAAATAAACTGTTTGCTTTCCATAGCAGCTCAGCCTGGAGGCTTATTCTCCAAGACTGTAGTAAACAAGGCGGTAGAGAAGACCGTAAAAGCCCGTTGGCAGCAGCAGATTCCCCGCAGAGAAGTAAAAACTAAGTGATACGTATGAATCAAACAGCGGCCTGCTCACTACTTTTCTGTCAACTGATCTCTCAGCTCTCCTGTAGTAAGTCGACTAGTTTAGTGTTAAGACCGAGATTGCATTCAGGCTTATTAAACCTCTGAGTGGTGGGACATTTATTGAACACTGATGGGATATGGGCTGGTGAATCAAGATGAATCCAAGATCACTGCAGTGACGGGAAAATGAATTGGTGAGTATCACCAATCCCAGGCAGTGCAAGCCAGCCAAAACTATCAAAGGACTTCTAGAGAAAATAATTGGCTGCCATTCTGAGCAGGCAGTCAATGATAAAATTGTGAAAACCTCTTGTGGAATAAAAAACACCGCTTCAGAGGCTTTCCCTCACTGTATCTTTCTTTCTTTTCTCCCTTTCTCTGTCTTTCCCCTCCCTCTAATTTGAAATCACGCTCCGCGATGGCTCCTCATCCTTCTTCCTTTCCTCACCCCTCCTCCTTTGAGATCTCAGGATGAATTCACAAAACCTTTTCAGAGAGTTAAAATCCCTTCGCAGACCGCCCTCGCACACTGTCTTCCACTTTGCCTCTCTTCCGTCCACCCTGACTGCAGTGTTTTGTGATTGCTACTGTACCTCCAGACAGAGCACACGTTGCCTAATGGGAGGAAAGGGGAAACTTAATTAACCTTTCCAAAAGGTGGGCTCATCACAGACGCCGACCAATTAACTGTGGACTTCAAACAGAGCGAGCTGGATGAAAACCTCAGTGGCTCTAAACTGAGAGTAAATTAGCTAGACTTCATGCAGCATAGATGGGAGAGTAATTACATCCAGATACAACAGTTCAAGTTGAGAGAGTGCAAAAACAATTAAAGAAAAAAAAAAAGCTCAGTCTAAGTTGCTCTGGACTTTTAGTAGTACATCAGTAAAAAAAAAAAACTGGAGCTAAACTATTTACCGAATGAGTTACAGTCTGGACGAAAACCCAATTGAGAGACGATCAACAGGCTATCAGAGATAGATCTGAGAAGCCTGCAAGTGAGAAGCGAGGTCTCCTGCTCTGAAACGCAAACGCTGGACTGGAAATAAACTGAAAGAGTTGTGGTGAAGATGTTCAGCTGATCAGCCAAATGGTAACAAGAAATGTCAGCACAAAAGTTCCAATGATAAGTCTGAAGTCATTTATTACACAGTTTCACAAGCAGAGCTGAGACGACTAGTTGATTAGTGAATCTGTCAAATTGACAGAAAATTAGATGGTAGCTTTTTGATAATCACATTTAGGTAATTTATCAGCAAAAATACCAAAAAAAAAAGCCTGGTTTCAACGTCTCAACTGTGAGGACTTGACCTTTTTAGTCGTATTATATGATAGTACATAAATAGATTTGGTTCTCTGGACAAATAATTGAGCCAAACAAGCTCCATGAAGACATCATCTTGAGCTTTCAGAAATCATAAGAGGCTTTTGTCACTATTTTTGTTGCTGCCCTATTAAGTACATTTTTTAAGTGTAAAATGTCCCGCTCATTTCATACCTTGGTCACAATTCTTCAAAGGGGAACCAATCTCACTTTCAAATTTCATACATGGAATTTCTATGGTGTAAACCCGTCCAAAAGTATCCGTATGCATGATCAACTCTTGCACAAAGCCAAAATGAAGAGTGCAAAAGCTGAATTTTATGATGTCATAGGAAATAAAGTCTGGAGCTGCTTCATAGACAATGCATTGGTAAAGATTTTCTGGATGACACTGAGAGCACCCAGGGGTATGGTCTGAGTATATAGGTACATGTATAGTTTCAGGACTGAGAACACTACCACAGAGTAAAGCTCATGTGGATATAAAAAAGAAAACAAACCTCTGTGAATCCACAAAATCAGGCTCCCATTCCTGGTCTATTAGCAGCTCCAGACTTTATACTATATGACATCATAAGTTTGACACATACTTCTCTGGGTTCGCTGAGAGAGAGTAGTTAACATGCACAAATAACAACTGAACGTTCATAAACCATGGGAATAACATATTGGAATTCCAAATTTAGGTGGTGTTCCCTTTAATAACCAGATTTGTGGTGTCCTCATCCCAAATGTGTGTTTATCTATAATAAAAATATCAGATATTTTATTATTAGCGGTTCTTTTTAGGCAGCAGTGACATTAGACACCTCGCAAATAGTGCGTAATTTGGCTCACACAAGAGATGGGGAGCAATAAAGACGAGTAATAAGGTATTTAAGACCGTGTTCTGTCACTGCGTGTGGCACAGAGTTAATTTGTTATCTCAGACTGAACATCTTCTCACTTTATCCCCTTTCATCTCCAGGGACCTAATTATTACGTTATCCTACTGAAAGCACGTGCGGGCGCGCACACACACACACACATACACACAATGAAGACAAACATCTCTGAGGCTTTCAGCACCCAGACAGGAGCTCCCAGAGAGACAGACACACAGGGATCTATCCGACAGTCATTCAGCTAGGACGACCAATGAGCCGTGCAGCGGAGGGGTCCTTGCATGTTAGTCTGAATATTAAAAAACAGACACAGAACAAATGACAAAACAAGAATCCCTAAAAGACACAAGTCCCATTTCATGCGCTGTAGCTGCTTTCCTTGCATCATCGAGAAGTTCACCAGAGGCTAGGCTAACTCTGGCAGATTATTCTGAGCGACGAAAACTAGGACAACATACTGTTAATTATACACACGGCTACATCATCACCAGTGTACTGCTGACTACTGGGAGCCAGTAGACACACCAGACAGAGCAGATGGATTGCGTGTATAAGATGACAGAAGTACAAGGAGAAACAAAGAAGTGTGCGACAATGTATATCATCAGTTGTCATAGTTACGATAGCATTTTATTGAACAGAACAGGGACTTCGTGGCTTGTTTCTGCAAAAATGGAAATACCAAATACCTCACTTGGTGACATGTTAATGATTATTAACCATCCTTAAATGCCATCAAATGGCGTCTCAATAAACTACTACCACTATCAAATTTGTAAACTAACATTACTACAGGCTATAAATACACTCTTAAGCTATAAATAGTCCTTTGTCCCATAATCTGTGATCTTTGCGCTCCACCAAATACCTCACTGTTAACAAAAAAAGGTTTACAAACTAAATATAATCTGCGGCCACAGGGGCTTCTAAACATTATTTTTTAGAAACCCTCAAATCAGCTTGTCCTTTGCTAAGTTAGGAGTGGTGTAGTTGCTAGGAATAATAAAACACTGGTGCAAAGACAGAAAAAAAATCTCCTGTCTCCACTCTATCAAAGCACTTCAGTGTTCACACAGTGCGATGTTTTGATATTTAGACTGCCATCAGGTGAATCTTCTCAAATGACCAAACACTGTACAAAATATAAGCCTCTTCTTCGACTTGTGTATTAAGTCAGTAGACACATCCAGTCTTCATACTACGCAGGTGATTTCTGTAGTTTTGAAATTCACCCTCCCTCCCAGTGAAGAGACAGGAGAAGGCTTTGGCATGTCAGCAGCCGTTGTGGATATCAGTATGTGTCAGGACACAACAGTTAAAATTCAAATTAAAGGAAGAAGCAAAGCATGAATCCGTCTCTAAACAGACACAATAAAATATTCGTCACATGCATATAAATCAAGCTCATTTTCCCTCATCCACACCCTATCTCTCCTTCTCAGTAAGACACACACACACACACACACACACACACATGCACAGAGGCAGCAGCATCCTAAGCCAGAGGCGCTGGACAGAAAAGGGATTACGACATCGCTTACTTTGGAGGACCACGGCTGCAAGCAGTTGGCATAGCAACGGACCAGGAAAGCCATTTCCACAGGAGGGAGGGTGCCAGCGAGGGGAAGTTTCCCCTCGTTCACCAAGAGATGAAGAAAAAAGAAAAAAATAAGTAAAAGAAGGGGGAAAGGGCTGACGCTGATCTCTTTGCTGCAAGAGAAGAATTGTCCACTTGGTGTTTTTTTTTAAAAATCCTCAGTGTCGATTTGGCAGATTAACGAAAAAAATTGGCTGCTTGATATAGAAGGAGACTTGAAGTCAGGGCAGATCCATTTATATGTCAACCTTTCCCTCATCCACTACAGCATTAAAAGGAACTGCAACAGAGAGGCTTGAAACACTCCTAAAAAAACCTTGAGTACTTAAAATCTGTGGAATATTCAAAACTGATCCCGGAGGGCAACAAGGCTGTGTGGTCAAAGATAAAGCCATGCAACTTAACATCCAAATTCAGTAGATTTTTCTGTTGAAAGTTAAAAACTCATGAAGTCATTTTTTGTCTTCTTCTATATTCACTTTCCTTCTTTAAAGAAGCAGAGGTTCCTTTCCTCAGTAGATGAGCCAGCGCTGGATAAAAAGAGGGGCTTGTCTGTGCATCTGCAGCCCCCTGGGAAGAAGCTTCTTGTCTGGCTTAAAGTCGTCCAAACAGTCCCCTCTCACCTCCCAAAAGCCTGGATCATTTGCCTGCAGCTCTCTTCTTCTCCTCATTCACTGTCTACGTCTGTCAAACTCCTTTCACTGTCCCTTTGCAACTCTTTATCTCTCTACAGAGCTCCTGCGGTGCATGTGCGTGCCCAGCGGTGCAGCTCCATGGCAGGGGCCAGTGATCCCGCTCCCTTAACCCAGTTTTAAGCTCTCTTCCCTGGTTAGCGCTCACACCTCACGCCGGCATTCTTCCTCCCCCTCCCGCCCTCGGAGAGAAGCTACCGTGGATAGGATGCTGTGCTGTGGAGAGCCAGCTGCTAATGGGAAACGGAGGAGAGAGTGAGAGCGAGGGAGGAGGGAGAAGGGAGGAGAATCCAGCTGAAAAAGAATGACATCACCTGTGCAGTGAGCGAGAGAGCGAGGGAGAGGGAGAGAGAAGCGGAGGGATGGGAGGCGGCGTGGATGACGCGGGAGCAAGGAGAAGGAAACTGCATTAGATGGATTGGCTGCTGAGCAGATGTGGATGAGGGAGACGGAGACGGACAGAGACAGAGGATGGGAAAGACAGAGATAGAGAGGAAAGAGAGGGGGCATCTTCATTGATCTGCTGGTAACATAAAGCTGAGTGTATTGAGGCAACCCCCTCCTCTTTGTTAGCATGCCGCATAAATTACAAAAAAAGCGGGGGGGTGGGGGGGGGCATAAATCACTGAGTCCCTATCAGATACAAAGACAGACGCTGGCGGTGTTTTGGTGAATGTGAACATGCGACACAATGGCACAAGCAGATAATAGGTTTTCCCCGTCAGAGAGCCCCAGTCTGGAGGATTCGTGACACAGTAGACAGGATTTAACGTATAAAGACAATCACAGAGGAGTAAACTATTAGAGGCAGACCTGATTCTGACAGCAACTAGGAATAATTAGTGTGGTAAGTAGTGTGGTTTATGCCACTTGAGGCATCAAATGTGGGATCCCGACAGAGAAGTATATGAAAGCACTGATTTGTTGATTTGAAAGCCCAAAGACTTCAAACTGTCTCAGCGAAAACCAAGTGTGAGCTTTTCAATATCAAGGTCCTGACTACACATCAAAAAAACAGCTAAAATTGAAATGCAGCTGAGGCTTATTATCTGTAACCTTGACAACTCAAAAGTTTTTACCAAATTGCTGAATCAATTCTTAATGGGAATCACAGGCCTTTTAATGAGTGCAAATGGAGCGGAAACTCAGCAGGAACAAATGTTGAAACCGTGACTTGAAACAATGATTTTTATTTTCCTTTTGCAGGCCGTTTTGTTTCATTAATTATTAGTGGACACCTAGGGGATACAGCCACGCATTTTCTCCCAGGGAACAGAAAACAGTATTAATCTCAAACATTACAGCAGCACATTAAATTTGTACACTTCATTTCCTGTATTTTTCCTCACAACCTCAGACACACAGGTCTAGAATTAATGTTAACTTTATTAAGCAATTCATCAAAACCATACAATCTGTCACTACAAGGAAATCAAAAAGAGCACAAAAAACTTCACTGTAAAGCTCCCTCTGTGCACTAGGATTCCATATAAAATTTTGGTGCTGCATCTTCTGTTATACTTGGGTATCCTGACGAGGCAAAAAGTTCAAGTTGAACATATGTGGCCTTTCAAATAATATGTCTCCTGAGAAATCATTTAAATCTATAGATATCCATCTTATTTTTGGTGCTAAACATGAACGCCTCCCTTTATTCCTTTCATCGCATGTTCCTCTGGCATTAACCATCTTGTATCCTGTGCCGATTTTCTGACGTTGAGAAAAAGAAGTGGAGAGGAGGGATGAATTAAAAGCAGAGACAATAGGAGCAGTCTGGTTGTTTGAACGTCTGATTCTCCTCCAGCAGAGGAGAGATGCAATCTCCTATTACCAGACACTTCAGAGAGGGGAGGATCTTTCTCACCCTCTCCCTTTCTCTTTCTCTGACCTCCCTCCCTCTCGTTCAGTATTCCCCCTCACTGCCTGCTTCTTTTCCCTCCTCCTTCCTTCCTCTCTCTGACATAAAAATCCCAAATTTTTGCAATCTCTTTGCCTCAAATTAGCCGTTTCCTGTCTTCACCGGCCTCAGTTTCTGTTCTGGTGTCTATCATGTCTCTTTTTTTTTTAGCCCCACTTTTCTCCAAAGATCTCCTTTCATTATCGTTTTTATCAGCTGTCCATCTATCCATCTCCCTCTTTTCGTGCTTCACTCTCCCTCTGCTTGCTGCTGTGAACCAGGATCTCAGTCCTCTCTCCTCTACATGTGTGTATGTGAAACGATACGCACCTCCCGACTAGGAATGACATCATCTTTTTACTCTGCAGCCAATCGGATGCAAGCACATGGAGCTCTGCCTTCAGAGGAGTGTTATGTACACAAGAGAGACGGAGAGAGAAAGAGGGAGAGATAGAAATAGATATGACAGACAGATAGACAGACGGGTAGAGTGATACAGATAGATAGATAAACAGACAGCAGGAAATACATAGATAGGAAGAAAAGGGGAGTATGTTAAGTGTGTCTCATAAGGCTGTGTTCAGACTGTGTGTATTAAGTGTGTGTGCCTTAGTGTGTACTAACTGCAGTATTTTTCCCTTTCGCATGCTAGTGTGCGCAGCACTACATCATTCTCTTGCCCTGCTGTCAAAGCCCCAGCCCTAATAAACACACTCTCACACACACACACACACACACACACACACACACACACACACACACACACACACACACACACACACACACACACACACACATAGCTGGTGCGTTTTGCTTTCTCAAAGAACTATAACAAAGGCTAACTGTGGGAGGGAAACATTTGAACAGAAAATCACTTTTCAAAGTTTGCAGCTTATTAAGTTAAGCCCCCACTGGTCTGCAGTAAGGCTGCGCAGGAGTCCATCTTTGGACAAATCAGCTGGTCTTAACACAAATCCAATGCTTTGAATAAATATTTAGTGCAACAAGTCAAAACATTGATTAATAATAAACATAATTAAGCTACAAACCAAAACTTGGCTCAGACTGCACCTGACTCATCAGTCGAATCAGATTTGTCTGTTTGATCTGAAAACTCGACTGTCTGTTCCTCTTTAACAGTGACGTTCATGTGATATAGTTAGCCCTCATAGCTAATGCGTGCTAACTACGCTAAAGCCAGCCAGGGACTGCATCATATTAAGTTGCTGTGAGTTGAAATTCACTACTTCCAAGCAGAAGACAGCAGACGTATGTATCACAGAGCCTGGACAGGCAAAGCAACTCTTCCTCCAGGCAGCTGCCTCCATCTCACTCAGACTCAACCTGGATCTGATCAGCTGCTGTAACGGAGAGCAGCTTGAAAGTGAGACGCGCTCACTCTGCAGCTACGTCTGCAAAAAAAAAAAAAGACTGCTCGACGTGAAGGAGTCTCAGTCAACTGAGGGGTTTCTGACTGATGATTTGAATCATCGACTTTCAGGGGGCAGCTCTACTTCATTTGAGTGTTTGTGTGAACGTTTTGCTTTTCTTCATCAATGATTGATGGAGCACATTAATCACTCATCCCATCCTATTTAGATTAAGATTTTATCAAGACCCTTTGACATGCAACTATAGAAAACATTACCTCTGCTGCACACTGATGAGTTCTACATTCCAGGGGTGGTAACAGAAGTGTGTTTGCTCTTGTCTAGTGATTTAAAGTGATCACTAGGACGGTGTTACAGAGCTAAGAAATAACCACAAATCAACAAGATCAAAGTATTTCCTGTCACCTGCCTAACCAGTTCAAAATGTGGCTACCTGGTGGGTCGATGAAAGAGAATAACAACGACAGAGAAGATTACAAGAAGAACACATATGCAGATGAAATTCAAACAGAGAAAAGATAAAAAGGATATAAATAAGAAAGGATGGAGTCAATGTGACACTAACAAATACCAGATAAAGGAAAATATCTCCACACATCACTGTGTTGTAGCAGTTTAGAAGGATTTATCTAAATGAATTTCCATTTGGGAAAAGGATTTAGGGGAATTAAAGTCAAAACTGTCAAAAGAAGTCCTTATTTAGTTTTATACTTATTATGAATTCTGCATAGCAAGTTGCAGCAGCACGCCATGATGTGGTTTCACAACACTAAAGTTCAGAGGAGTCAAGCTTCTTATCATATGTGACTACAGTGATTTCAAGTTGAAAGTGAAAAAAGTATAGACACACAATCGTCTGCCGTTTACTGTAACTCAGTGCACGGCAATGTGGGATCTGTCTGCAAAACACGGAGCAGGATGCACGTCACACAGGAAACGCTTCCTGGAACAGTGTGTGTCTGCGATTGTGTGCGTTTGTGAGCATGTGGCGGGTTAAGTTAGGTGATTATGGACGAGGCAGAAAAAAAAGAGGCGAGAAAGTCAACATAAAAGGGCAAGAATCTAAGAATAGAAGTTGAAGAAAGAGAAAGAATGAGAGTGAGAGATGAGAGAGACAAAAACAGAAAAAATGTCTTTTTCTTTGGAAAACATGACACGTTCAGGCAGGCGCCGACAGACAGGAAATGTGACCTGTCCGATGGCAAGCTGTCAGTCAGACAGACTCGCACACATCAGACAGTTTGCACTGACTAGACATACACGTAGCATCCTGTGTGTGCTGTTGCGTGTTTTGTGTGTTGCTCACTGAGGCGTGACATGGCTCGGTGATTTCTGAGGGGGTCCTGTCCCTCTTTGTCACTCGGCCTGCTACTGGGACAATTGGCCCCCTGGGACACCACACACACTAATCTGTGGACCCTCACATGCTTGCACAAAGTGGCCAACTGCATCTTGTGAATGTGTGTGTGTGTGTGTGTGTGTGTCTGACTACTGCTCACAGCTAATCAGTTCTGCCAGGCTAATTAAAAAGAGTCAGCTGACTAAAGCCCCTGTAGCTCTGTTACACACGGGTGTGCATGCATACGCACGCACACACGCAAACAGAGTAGTGCTGAGATTGCCGCACAGTCATTTCCATGGACAGTTACAGAGACACAGCGCCTCTTTTACAACACAGCTAATGAAGGGAGATGTTAACTATTGCTGGTTTGGTGCAGCACAACTTTCTGCAACATAAAGGCAAGACTGGATTTTGGCATCAACCTTACAGTTACAGAACCCAGTGGGTTGGGACTAGAGAGTGGCTGGTTTGAATGTAGTGTTGTGTGTATCAAGCAACCCACTAGGCCAACAACTGACTTGACATATTCAAACAGCTTGTTGTGTCTAAGCAATAGTCTAAACCCCAAAGATTTTACAATCAGAGATGACAAAGACAATCAGCAAAAATCCTAATTTGCAAGAATGATATTAGGGGTGTAACAATACATCGATCTGGATCAATATGTATCGATTCAATGATCAATGATCCATTATTATTGATACAAAGTGAAAACACTGATACATCTTTTCATCTTTAAGATACACCTTCATTTTGAAATTCCCACGGCACGTCTGTGTCACAATTTCCCTCCAAGCGCACCTCCTTCATTCACATTCCAACAGTGCTAGCTGCCTAGCATCAGGCAGACAAGAAAAAAACAATATGGATATTTACTCACTGATATCGTCTCATATTGATCACAGGCCCCTGAATTGAATCAAACCGAAATGGCATTGCAGCAGACTTTGTGATATCAGCAAATATCGTATCATTGTCAAAAGAATCAATATAATATCGTATCATGATGAAACATAAGATTGACACCCGTAGATGGTGCCAGTGAAATTTTTGGCAATTTTTGTTAAAAAGATGACTTGAAATTTAAAACGAAATGAGAACTGTTGCTTAATTGACGCGCATTGTTTAAAAAGTAAACGAAATGCATCCAAATCTTATCCATCTTTGCATGTATGTTGTATGATGAACTGTACATGACACTTGTATGGTGGGTTGCATTTAACTGCCTTTAAAGCATATTTATCCTTTTGGAAGATAAGCAATACTATTTGTATTCATTTCTACACTTAACAAAAAAGTTTATGTAGATTTCCATTCCTTCTTTTCCTTACCCGAGACCAGTTAAAAAAAAAATCATTAAACGTTTTTCCAAAAATGTTTAAAAACTACATGAGGTCTTGCCTTCTGTAAGAAATATGTCGCCTCTCAGCAAGGAGTAGATGGTTGAGCTCTTATATAATCTGATGGTTTCCTGTGTACAGTAGACAAAGAGCAGTAATGCCTGCTCACACAACAACATGAAGGTATGCTCATGCAACACACAAAGAGAGAACTGTGTGAATACCCTGACCACAGCCATCTGATCACGTGTTTGTGTATGTAAAACCTCAGTGAGTGTTTTTGTGTGTGTCTGTCTGAAGGACAAGACAGGAATTCCTGCTATTTAAACCAGCCCTTCCCTTTCCGACTACAGAGAGAGACAGAGATTGAAGCCCAGAAAAGCTAGAGATGCAAAATCATAGAACGGGGAGAGAAAATTGGCGACAATCATCTATGTTTTGACCTTCAACTGTCGCTGAAACTCCCACAATGAATCAGTTTCTGCATGTATCCTAAAAATAAATGGGCGGGTAATTTGTAAAGTGACACATGGGGGATAAACAGACGATAACAAATTCAACTTCCCCTTCTACTTTAGTAAATAAGTTAAACGGAGATGAGTAAGTCATAATCATACAGAGCAGGAAATAACTCGAAGGGTCAGGACCAAAGAAAGACATATCGAAAGTGAATAAGACGAGACAGTGAGTCAGAGACGAGCACGCACAAGAGAAATAAAAAGTTAAGTGAGAGGAGCAGACCCATGGATGAAAAATTTAGACAAACAGAAGGAAGAGGGAGGGCGGGGTGAGAGGAAGGAAAGAGGCTGCCAGCGGGATTTCACGAGGTGAAGGAGAGGTAAGGGAGGAAGAATAAAGGCTTTATTTTTCTTCAGAATGTAGGTTTTGTTTGCTTTTGGCACAAAACAGCCATTTATTCCCAGTGTAAAGTTTGTTTCTAAACTCCTGATTGGAGACATCAACTGTCCTTCACACTCAAACTGGCTGTTCATGAGAGATTCTGGACATTAGAATGGATTGTCTTTAGCTTACAATAAAATCACAATTTAAAGAGAACAAGTGACAAAGGAGCTAGACAAAGTATGAAAGTGCATTAATAGGAATGTAGAGTATAATGCAATGTGTCTGTATGAACATCAAATATCAGGCAAAGGGCCAAAAACAGGGAAGATGAAGGTTAGACAGAGGGAGATGGCAGGGAGGGAAGATGATGGAAAAATAAGGGACAGAAGAGGAGAACGAGGAGGAGGGGAAGAAGCAGGAACATAAAGAGGGAGTTCAACAAGGTTGTCATCTTAGTGATGCTGATGTAATCCCTAAAATTAGCAGCAACAACAGCCGCAGATAGTGCCCCACTGGTACACTGCGCTGCCCAACGTACTGTACTCTACGCACAGTCATGCACATCAGGATGTCTGCACTTTTCAAAAACCAGCTTCAAGAACAAAATTTAAGACCAAAGCTGTCACTGCATGTTAAAAATACCACCTTCCATAACTCCAGATGTCAGATCATTCATTTAAAGTCTTTTTAAAGACTATTTAGAGAAAGCGTTTGAATGTGTGCTTTGTGCATGGAGGATGAATGCAGCAGGAGTCCAGCAGCAGGGCTGGAGCACCGCCGGGCGACTGTGGCTTTGTTGGTTGTTTGAAGGCATCGGCCCAAGACTGAGCTGAGTACTTTGAGCCTGAGTCACAATTTGAGAAAGTAAACAAGTCATTGATTGGCACATGATTGTTGTACTCACCCCCGCCAGCTGTTTGGAAGAAAAATATTTTGGTCTTTTTGGTTTTGTTTTTTTTGTTTGTGGTCAGTTATCTGATGCATTACTTATCCGTTTTTTTGGTTGTTTTTTGTTTTTTTTGGTAGACGCCGAGTGCAGAAAAACAGACACATAGGGTCCTTGATGTAATCCATTGATTTCTGCAGGTGTGCTCTGAAGTCTGTGTTTTGTTCAGCTTTTTTTATGAGTTGTTTGGAACTATAAAATCCAACTTTTTGTGCACAAGTGGCGACAAGTATGGCCTTGTTTGGGATCTGTCACGCAAGCAAACAACAAGCGTTTGCAATAAAATTGAAAAAAGATGGAAAAAGAACCAACAGCTTGATGGGGTGAATGTGACGAGGTGTACTGAAATCTTTTGTCCAAGATACAGTCGTTCTTATTTAAATTTATTAGAACACCAGTGTGGCTGGGTTCATCGACAGTGGGAAATTGACTCTCAAAAGGTTTCAGCTTCAAGGTGCTAACCAGTTTGTCTTGAAGCAACACCACCTTCATGATGCCCAGAGCAAGATAAAATAATGTCACGTGTTAGTCACAAGTCCAATTAACCCTTGTTAGATCCATACCGCCACTATTTCATTCCCCAACCAGCCTCCCCTGCTCTCCTGTCTTAACCCCTCATGACCCTGCCTTTCCTTCACCCCATCCTTCCTACCTCTCATTAAACCCCCATGTGACCTTCCCACAACCTTCACCTTTCTGCCCCATCCTTCCATCCCCATGCCCCGCCACCCCTTTTGCTGCACGCCCACTCATCTTTTTCATTACCTGTCAACCCCCATTATCTTCCAGTCTTTATTTCACCTTCCTCCTCCTCCCCCTTCTCCACTGGTCCTCCAGAGCCCCTCACCCTTGTATATCCATCTTTTCTTAATCCTTAATTCCTCATCACTGCGTCACGTCTGTTTCTCTTCACCATTTTCAAAGACACGTAGTAATGTTACTCATATTCATGTTACATTTTATATAATTTCCTACCCATCTTCTACTTCCCCCCTCTTCATTCTGTCCTTCTCCTTCCTCTCCTCTTTGATTTTTTAAAAGGTTATTCTCATGGCATCTGTGCTTCAGTGGACACCAGAGAGCGAAAGGACAAACAGGAAAAGAGGAAAGGAAATCTACATCAAAATAAAGTGGTAATGCCAAGTCATGGTTTTCTTTCTTTGGCTGCTGAGTCACCTGAATGCCAATTACTTTTTTCCTTTGTTAGTCCTTAAAGACTGTTTTTAAGGGTTTGATTGTTCTACTGGTTGGCGGAAAGCAGTCGCATTTTTGCTTCCATTGACAGACCAACTTTTCCCATAGGGAGATATTTATTTATCTTTTCAAATTTCAAGCATTTCAGTTAAAAATTAACAGAAGTATGATGGAAAGAAATGCGATATTGTTTGTAAGGATTTGGCTTAACAATACTGTAGATGGGGTAACAGCACCGGTGATGACAATGCTTGACAAGATGAATAATGAAACAAGTTGGCGAAATTAAAAAAAACACCCTAATGCATCTGGTTTAAATGTAATACAGCTTTCCAGGCCTTAATACCAACATCCTGCTGTATTTCCTCATCACCAAGAGTTTCTGTTGGTTTTATACTTGATGTAAATTACTGTCAGCGACGAAAAGAACTGTCGGCCCCTGTTGATGCAATTCCTTGATTACAAGTCAAGAAGTCTATTAATTTGCACTTGATTAGACACTTGATGAGATTAAGCCATTCATACAGTTAATTTGACATCATTTGCATCAATAAAACTAGAAACTATCATGGTTGAACATCCAATGAAACAATAAAGGTAATATAGTGATAATAGTGTAGACCTCTTTATAGTCGCACCATTTTCTGAGTGAAAACATACACATTTTTGTTCTCATGGCCTTTCTTATTCTTCTCCTCCCCCCTTCTTCCTGGCTCCCTGTCTCTCCCTGGGGGCCCTGCTGGGTCTAGCAGTGGCAGAGCTGGCTCGAGGCCCTTGGGGGGTTTAGTTGGGCCCACCTGCATTCTGATAGAATGAGACCAGATGAGCTAAGGAACGGACTGGATGCATTAAAGCAGCAAGGGGCTTTAAAACATAAGCAGAATGTTTAACCTCTGCAGAACTACAGGGAAGAACAGCAAGAAAGACATACATAAAACCTACATACTGAGAGTATCCGCATTGGAACACACAGCTGAAAAGTACCATGAAAAAAGTATTAAAAAGCCAGGCACACCCAAACACTGAGAAATAGTCCCACACCAGCACATGTGCAGTTTTACCGGCACGCACATTTTCAAAAACACGCACTCTCACTCACTCACGCTAATGACAATGAAAATGAAGCCAGGAATATTACGGGAATGTTAACAACTTCATCGTTACATGATGCCAAGCAAAACTCTATAAAACTGACCAACACCAGGGAGCTCGTTCCAACACAATCAGCACAGGAAATTGACTTTTTCAACAAACCACCACAGTGACTGGAGCTCCACAGATTTCCCAGACATGTTTCCTGCACAAACAGGCTTTTTAAAAGGGTAAATTGAGTTTTTTCAACCAGCAACCTATTTTCCCATGTTTTTATTTCTCTGGCTTTTGTTTGATTTCTAGTGTTTGCAAAAAATGTTGCCCATTTCCAATCCATTGTTAGCGCAGTTAGCTTAGCTGTCACACTTAACGTCCCGCTGAGCCCATTCAAACTTTAACACTTGATATGGTAACAAAAAAAGAATTGTTAGAATATTTGTATTGAACAGCCACATTCTGATTCAACTGACATAATTCTGAGTCGGGTACATCCTTAAATATAGTCTTGTTTTTTCTCCATAATGTAATGGTGGGCTATTGCTCCAAAGAATTACATCGCAGCCCGTTTCGCATCTGCCGGCTGCAGCACTCTTGCTCAATACTGGACCACTTTTAAACATTGTTGTTCCATTAGTCATTGGAAACAGTGGAAAATCAGGTTGTGGTTAAAAAATACCAAAGTTTCCGCTTAACATATGGATGCTCGGAACAACCATTCTTGCCTGCCAAACTGACTGGCAGAGACAAACTTTCCAAGCCAATTTACAAGAGCATCTTCCCTTCACCCCATCCCAGTGACCTTCAAACCTGAGGGGAGATTGAAAGATGATGCAGAGTCATTTTTCCATTAGTCTTCACACCAGGTTGACACAGTTATGACAAAGCATTCGTGTGAGTCACTCCTATGACTTGCCCACTAAATGATGAGCGCAACCTTAGATTTAACCTGATTGCGAGCGGTGATGTTAAGAGTAACTTGAGTAATGGCACTGCATGACCAGCACAAGCTCATCAAATTGAGCTAATATGATACCACCAAAGACAGAATCATCAAGGTCAAGTCAATGCTAATGGCTCCCTAAAAATAAACTGGTAATAGATGAGGTAAGAGTTACAATGAATGTGCAGTTAAAGCGTTAAAGCTACTTGAACCATATAAAGACCAAGCAAGCTTTTACATCTAGTTCCATCTAAAAATTAAGACATTAAGCAGAAGATGCTACATTCTAGAGATCAAAAGATCTTATGTGACCTCAGAAACAGTAGATGACAAAACAACCTTACCACTAAGGACATTTAGTTGCTGTTCTGGAGCTTTCGAATGACACGATCTTCCTCAGCAAAAGACGATGCCTCCTCCACACATAAGATTCCAAAAAAGTAGGGTGCCAACAAGCACTACGTGTCCTGGGGACTTGCCAGTAGAGGGGCTTCAACTGTTTTCTCTGGTCCTGGTGCTGCTAACCTACTTATGATACCAAAAACATGTGACGTGGTTTTGAAAATAAGTACAAACCTACCCCTGGCCACTATTTTGCAGTGTTAGGTAACTTTGTGGCCATGCATCTGTTTGTGCAACGTACTGTATATATGTTTAAAGTAACATACCCGACTCAACTGTTATTTTGCACAGAGCTAAACAAAGATAGATATTTTAACATAAACCATCAAAGATGTTTTACAAATTTGGGGATTCTGGCTTAAAGATAGCCTACTACTTATTGCCCCAGCGCCAACTAGAGGTTAGAGCAGCTATTAAACTGGTCTGCGAAAAACCTGACAGAACACTTTGTCCTCCTCAGGCTTTAAATTTTTCTTAGTGGGAGCTGGGAACAGAGGGAATGAAAGTAATCTTGAAAGGATATTTAACTATTAGTGGTTGAGCCCAGCTAGCTGCAAGAGTTATGCTCACTACTATTAAGGAAGTTTGGTATAAATAGTTGTGTGAAGAGATTTCTAATCAGTAACTAAACTGCGTACAGTAATGTGGGCAGACAGGACATATCTATGGTAAAGACAGAGATTAATTTTAGAAATCTTGCCTAGAGTGGCTTTCACAAGCCTCCTCCTCCGCCTAAAGGAATTTCATTAGATGGTCACTGGTGGCTGATGCTTTACATTATTAATGCAGGTTTTCACACGTAACTCACGTGCCAGGTTAGCCAAAGAGGGGAAAGAAATGCTAAAATGTTTGGAAGGAAAAAAGAAAGCAGACGTCAGACTTTCTGACTTATGACACAGGAAGTTTGCTAAACCACAGACGTTGCAAGAGACGTGGTGCTTCCGGCGTGTACCGACACTCGATTGCTTCAAAACAGCAGAGAGGATGCTGCTTCATGCTCCACACATTTCCACAGGCATGTTCAAGACAAACCGAGTAACTTAAAACACAAACTGCTTCTCACAGCAGCAAATGAACCCTGAAAAATATTCAAAACAAATCACTATTTTAAAGTGATTCTAAAAGAGTGTGAACATCTGTGTGTCTATATTCACACCGTGTAACTGGCTTGTCTCTGAAATACCAACGTATTAAGCTCTGAATTCAAAACAACTCGGATCGCTACGACAGAATAACATCACTCTCTGCTGATTTTATCCAAGGCTGTGCAAACTGAACTATGCTGTGCAGATGGCTGAACCTGCATCATGTTAAATTAATGATCCGGGGGTGGTATGGAGTAGCCTGGCTGTAAAAGCCCTTCAAGCAGGTTTCCCCTGCAAGGCAAATGAGGTGATGGGTTCATCTATCTGGACTTGTCCAGTGAGGGATAGACAGTAACCCAGAGAGGCATCTGATGTCTTAATGAAGTGACTTTCCCTGTGTGCATGCTTCTGTTTCTCTGCAGTGTGTGTGTGTGTGTGTGTGTGTGTGGTATAAGTCTGAGTCATTAGTGAATCCCAGCGGTCTGTCATGGCAGCGAGACAACGCACAGGATCTTCTGTCTCTCGCCCCTCTGGAAGTGGAATCAGGTTCCTGGATCAATGGGAATCAATCACAACCAGTGTCGTCACAGAGACAAAAAGACATAAAATAAAATAATAAAATAAAGCTTGATCTAATCAGCAATTTGTCTGTCTCTGCCTCTGGAAACCAAGACAAAATATACTCAGTACGTGTACTTAATGGTGTGATGTGTAGGTAGAAGCCGTATTGTTCTTTGTTCTCGACTCAAGATACAGCAGATGCTCCAATTTCTGATCCATTATTAAGATTCTTCTCAATTCATAGCTTCAGGAACTTTCATTCACTCCAGAGCGAGCCATTAAGACGGAGAGAGAGACACCAGACACTGGTGCACACCAGTGATAATGGATTACTGATGTTATTATGGTCCAATAAGGCCTCTAAACAACATCCTCTGATCCACTGCCAGAAAACAGTTCTCTTTGAGTGTGTGTGGTGCGTGAACAGTATACATTTGTAGCCTGTGTAACATCCTCCTATTACCATCTTACCATTACGAATGGGCAACCCCCAAAGATACATTCAGTAGCATCTTTGACATAACAAACATGCCTCCATCCACACATCAACATTCAGAGATTTGTCTGAGCAATTTCTTGTCATATTTTTGCTGAGGTATATCTCGGCATATTAAAGGGTGATCTTTGACTGGATGTTGCCTTTGCGAAAGTCCCACCTTTTATTACAAGGCTATTTCATTGCTGAGTGATTGCAATTTGGAAAATACCACATTTAGGAGCTCCCTCCGCTGTAGGAAGGTGCAAAGAAAGCTCTGGCACCAGAATTATGTGTATTTGTAACACTGGAGCAAAAAAACTTGTGGGGAACTTGGCTGGTGGCTCTGTGTGTCACCGAACCACCACGAATGCACTAGATGGTTAGACAGATAGTTTCTAGTGTCTTCAAATCATCAAATCAGGAAACAAATCATGTCTACCTCTTTCAGAGATGTGCGCCGATAATGTTCTGACCTGAATCTGAGGGAAAACCAAAAAACCATGCCATCTGGAGTCATCTCAAACCTGTCTCTGTCCTGTCAGGTTTAAATGTCAACACTGAGCGCCTCGTCCTCCATTTGTTAACCACTCCGTTGTTGCTCCCAGCATGCATCTGTTTGTTCCACAGTTAGCCCCCTTCCTATCCGCCACCCACAGTGTTGGTACACAGCAATGTGTGCATGTGTGTGGCAGCCTTAGAATTACTCGCTTTTCCCAACACAGCCCATTTCTAAACAACAGGTGCCTGAACCACAAGTGACTCACGTGCACATTCATGCATGCACACACACACACACACACTTACAAACACACACATACGTCAGACACATAAACAGAAAAAAATCCTGATAGATGTGGTAACAATGCAAGACAGAAAGATGGAGCAGAGAAAGACCTAAATGTGGGGAAGGATTCATTTTGTAATTCGTCCTACCTGGTTGTTGACATAATCCTGAAGACATCAGCAGAAACATAAAAAGGGAAGAGAAAGAAACAATATACAGTCATAATGGGACAGTATGCAAACTCTATGTCTGTGTGTGGTGAGAGTAAAATGGGTACAGGCTAGCATATCACATCCTTCCAATCTATATACTCATTTAATAAAAATAAAGTGAGCATGTCAAGGGCCCCATTCAGTCACTTAGCAATGACCAGAGTACAATACATGGAGTATAGAACTCAGATCTCTTGTATTAGGGATGTTTTCTTTTTGCCAAATGTGTCTCGAGTTCATCCTGCCCTCCAGTCTCGCTCAAATTAAATGCAGGACTACTATCATTATCTGTATTTCCAGGGCAGTTGTACTGTTCCACTTGTTGTCCTGCTTCTTTGTGCTGTGCTTGCACATCAGAGCAGGTAGCCTTTACATAATAAATGCCCTCACAAAATATAATGTGGTGGGATCCAGCAAATGCTGAAGGCAAGAAATGTAATTTGACAACAAAAAAAAGTGGAACAATCACCAAGAGACTGCAGAGCCACAAAGGGTCGGCAGAGGACACTTAAAGTTCTCCATTAAGCCCCTTTTGTAACACCCAGGGGAGCTTTACATGAGCTGGGACAAGTGTGTGTGTGTGTGTGTGTGTGTGTGTGCTGAAGTTTGTGTGCCTGTGTGTGTGGCAAAGCGTGGCTTCTAGTGATTAGTCAAAACTGTAACTGACACACGGCTGGTGTCAGTGATCGTATCAGAAGGAGGGAAATTCAACACACACACTCAAACACACACACTCAGTTTCAATACTTTTCTTACACAGCGTTTGTTCAAGAAAAACTCAAAAAGTGGCTTTAAGAGAGACATAGTTTGTTTCTCTCTACAAACTTTGGGTCACAATATAATGTTTTTCACATTTATCCTCTCTGTGAGCACTCAGAGATATTCATAAAAATGTTCAGTACCACTGAGCGCTCGATATAAACTGTCCAAAAAGTTTTTTTCCCACTCAAATCTTCATCATATCTTTAATTTACCAGAAAATGTTGATCTTTGTGCATGTAGACCATGTTGTCATAGTACTTCAAGTATTATAGGAAGAATAGCAGGATTTGACAAGTAGAAACTGAGGACACTTCCAGTGTGTGTCATCTGCCACAGCTGAAACTAAAAGCACTAATTAGTCAGGATGTCAGCAGGTTCCATAAGATCTTTAAATCCTACCAAAAATTTATCTTAAGAAACTCTTAAATGAGCCTAATACTGATCAAATATATAAAACCTAACTAGTTATGTATGTTCAGAAAAACAAATCAAAGGTTAAGTGGTGTGTAACAGTGTTTTAAGAAGTTGATACTCTTCTTTCTTACTGTTACTAAGTGAAGCCTGTCATTGTATAGTGCTACTAGCGATGGTGTGTTGCTCCTACCGTGTTGTAGCCGGCAGGTTCTTGGCCGTCTGTGATAAGTTCCCGCTCTCCCCTGGGGTTGACCCTCCTGAAGCGCCGTCTAGACCTCCGTTGGGATCCCTCCCTCTGCAGAAAACTGTCGTCCCCCTCGCTGCCGTTATCCACCTGCAATACACAGTCAACACCCTCCTCAGAATAGTAGCTTCTCCGGGATTCACATCCACAACCTTCAGGTGTGTGGGGACAGCAGTCTGAGACCGGAGAGCACGGCTCAGAGCAGCTGCGTTTTAGTAGTTCAGACTTTTGGATGTTAGGAACAGAGTTGCGTTTTGTAAATCCCAAGTTCTGGTTCTCAGTTTTTGATTTCTCTTTCTTATAATCCAAGTTTTGGGTCTTAAGATCCGATAGGTTCTGAAAGTCTGAGTTGTTATCCTTGAGTGTGCCCTCTTCCGTTCTCCCTGTCTCTGCTTCATGCCCCTCTGAGATCTGGACCTGCTCCTCTGCTGGCTCCTGGTTGAACATCCAGTTCTTCCAGAGCACAGACAGCCGGTGCCAGCGGAGCACACTCATCCGGACGCGAGGACGGGATCAGTACAACACATAAAAGCAGGAAATACCAAGAGGAAAAACAAAAGCAGTGGGGAAACACTTCTAGACAAAAGATGAATAGAAGTGTTGCGTCCAAATTTTAAAAAGACTCCTTAATCCTGAGGGATCCAGCAACATTACATCCTTCGGGGCAAGCATCCACAACAAAAGAAACACAAGAACCAAATTAAGAGAACAAACAACTGGAGTGACGATGAGGACAAAAAAAAACAAGGGCTGTCCCTCTTTTGGACAAGAGTTGTCCTCTTCTGAGAGCTGGAGAGTTCAAGACAAAGTTCAGCTGCTCAACACATTGCATACTGACAGACTTACTCACATGCTCTCTGTCTCTCTCTCTCGCTGCCGGAGACACGCGCACAGAGCATACACTGAGCCCACAGTTTCCTACAGGAAACCGTAAATACACAGATATCCTCGCCAGGCAGAAAAAACAGCGCAGCACACAGATTCCGGCCATACAATTCATTCCCCATAGGCTCTTTGTGCTGGTCTGTTGTTGCCGGAGGAATTTGTTTTCTTTCTCGATTGCATAATGTTTAGTGAGTCAATTGCCTCATTATGTCAGTAATGAAGAAACAAGAGATTTTAAATATGTTACCGACTTTGAGAGGACACAATTTGTGATGATTTTGCTTCAGCTTGTCTTTTATTTGTTATTTTTTTCTTACACTTGAATATTTTATAGTTGATAGTTTGAATATTAGGTTTGTACCAAACAGAGCAGAAATACGACTAGATATTCTAACTTTAACCCTTCCTGTTACATCCTTTACTTGAATATTGTTTTCTTACAAAACTGTTAACAGAGAACTGCACCGATTTAGCATTGCACTTTTATTACCATCGGGCTCATGATGAACGTCAATCAGCAGCAGAGTCAGGAATGTCATGTTTTTTATTCCACACATTCCTCTTCCTGGCGCCTACATCACCCATAATGCAACTCAAACACACACAGTTTAGTTGGAGCTTCAGTTGTGTTATGCCGGCTGATTTAGCCTCAAGCTCTACTCACTTCTACATTTTCTACATTTTCAAATTCTTCATCCCCCCCCAACACTGCCTTAAATGAGGTCAATTTAATTAAATGTCTTTTAAGTGTCCCATGATGTGAGGCTGGTGGGTAAGGGAGATCATGCCTTTGCGGTAGCTGCTCCAAAGCTTTGGAATAGCTCCACTGACACTTAAACAAACAACAGACAAACCCTAAAATGTACATGTTTTCAATGGCCTTAGGTTGTTTGTCGTGGTTTTACCTATGTTTTTGTTTTAATCGGTTTAGTTCGGTTTTATATTTGTGTACTTTTTATATCGCTACATATTTGTGGCATTCTTTTATTTTGTACAGCACTTTGGTCAGCTGTGGTTATTTTTAAATGGGCTTCATGGGCTTTATTGATTTGATTTGATTTGATTTGATTTGATTTGATTTAAACTCTCTGGTATGCATCAGGTGATTCATACTACATTTCAAACACATTTTCTTTGTTTGTTGCCCTTGTGTGTTTGTCCACCTAGCAATACCAGGATGTATACAGTTATCAGGCACATAAATTTAAAGCTTTGAAAGACCCTTTCAAGATGATTTTTAACCAAAAAAACCCCCTCATTATCACCTTTTTCTTATTCAAGCATTGCCGGTGAGTATAAAGATAAGTAGTTTATATGTAGACCTGTGCAGGTAGGTAGGTTTTATGCAGGAATATAGTTATCAAGGTGAGTAAGCTTAATCTACATTTGCCAACAGTATAACATAAAAAGATGGTATGAGGTTTAGTGGTAGATTTAAAAATTTCTATCATCAAAAATGTGGACTTTCAGGCAGAAAGGCAAAAATAAGTTTAAGGATGAATAAATGAAAATAGATAAAATGTTTGTGACAATTAAGTCCTCAAGAAATTAAACTTTAAGAGATTTTAAGGACGTGCATATGCCCTGCGTACATTCATTTATGTGTTGCCAACAGCATGTAAATCATGCACTACGTTACCCACGCGCCTAAATTCACCTCTTCTCACATAACACATGACATGCTTAAAGATTGTGGTCAGCTGTTAATGCTTAGCAGTTCATCCTTGACAGTCCAGAATATTGATTGGATAATTTGGCGCCGTTTAACAAGTGTGCTCTATGTTCCTGTTTGCCTGGTCAGAGTATCACTGCCTGTTGTTCAGTCTTCCAGTTCATTAAGCTTTCTGTCATTGCGCCTGCGAGTCGAGGAAGCCAAGAGGGGAGAGGAATTAACAGGATCCATCTGCTGATGTTTGAACATTTCAAACAGGCATCTTCTTCACTCCTCTTCCTGTCTCTCTCCTTTACTTATCTTCATTTTGTTACTTTTAATGACTCTTCTTCCCTGGTTGGTTGTCAGGCTCTCGCACCTTCTACCTCTTACTACTCATCTGCACCTAGTTATGTAATACGCTATAAGCTGTAGTTGCTGACAGCTAAAATGCTTTAATTAGCACTCCTAATGTCCGTGCATTCATTCCTGTTCTGTATGTGCATAATATGAATCAGAAATAGAATAACTCAATCTATTTTACAATCCTGCAGGCTATTCACAAATTATTATGTGCTTTATAGCGTTTCCAGTAAAAAAGCTCCTAGAAAATATTTATTTTATTTTTATTTTATTGCTTAGAAAACCCAGGTGGTGCAGTGCAAGTGATTTGTTTTGTAACGCAAGAGTCAATACGTTTCATGCTTTGTTGAGAAATCTAATGTTCAGATTTATCTGTTGACTGAATGGGTCCCATAACTCCATTATTATGCTGCTGTCAAATCCCAGTCTAAGTTCTTTGCTGTACCAGTCACCTATGTGGAAATACTGGTATGAGTGCCTTTTTTAAATCTATCTGTGTGTATGTCTTTTAAATGGACCTTGAGTCTATGAAATAAAAGTTGATTGATTGATTATCTTTTCCAATAAATAAAAAAAGTATTAATTTTACTTCCAAGATCCAATACAGAATAAGTCTAGAGCTGTAAGTTATAAAAGATGAAATGGCTGGGCAGGATTTTAGTATGACATCTTTCAAACAGTCTTTCTGCTTGCCCCTTTGAGGCTACAATGTGGCACTGTGCTCAATATAAAAGAGAATACAGGGTTTCCACCAGAAAATTCACTAGGCCGAGTGGCAAGTATCTTGTGATGATGCTGGCGGCGGGCACAGGCTGGTGGAAAACTGTCTTTTTTTAATGGTTGCCAGCAACAGACTTAGCAACAATGCAGCTAAGTTAAATTAAAATATTTCATCTTTATGCGTGAAAAGTAACATTAGGTCTCATGCATATGGAATACGATGCAGATTAAGTGTGTTTTCATGAGTGAAACAGAAGGGCAAAATAAGATTTTGCCTCGGTCACCTGAAAAAGCTAGAAACAGTCCTGCTAGCTGCTGTGTCTCCTCGACAAGATGCACCAGACAAAATGCAATGTAGAGATGTTATTGCAGCCTCATGTCCCCGATGGGATGCTAAGGACTCACTCACTGTGAATGCAAACGTTGACTGCTGACTTGTTAAAGAAGCAACAGACAGCATTTTTGCCTATATATATCATTATTGAAATAATGTGGGTTGCACAGGGTAGTGGCCACAGTAAAATCAGACTATCAGCGTTTACATAGGTTACTTAATGGCTTTGCAATCTTTGCAATAAGCTTCTGCCACTGGGGACGAATTTTCGCGGAAAAAATCTGCTTTACAGCAGGAAATGCGTCATGTATTGCCATACTGGTCGGTCAGCCAATCAGGGACTGGAGCTGGTCCTTATGAGGAACTGGCCGTGGCATGAGATAGTTGAGTCAGGAGCACAATGGCAGACGGACAAAGTTTGGAGATAAGTGAAAAATGGCCTCCCAAAAGAAAACGAGCTCCTGTCTGAGGAGGCAAAGAAGAGCAAAAAGCAGAGTGATAAAAGAACAGGAAAAACAAGAGTAAACCTCAGTCAGGCGTTCAAGAGATGGAGGGAGCTCCGTGACCAAAGAGACTTCAAAACCGGTGACCAGCTAGCTTTCTTTCTAATGGATCAGTAAGTAACACGGCTAAATGTTAGCTAGCCGAGAGAGGACTGTACTGTACTGGCTGCTAGTTCATTCCTAGCTGGCCAGCATCACAAATTGCCGCATCCAGGGACGGGGCAGAGTGTTGGTCGGCTGACATCCTCGTTGCCATTCTACGGCAGCCCTCGGACAGTGATATACCCCCACACACCTTCTCATTCTACATATACATAGAGGTATACTGGTGGCTTTACAGCCTACATTTTATTGATTATCTCTGATCCCCAAGGTCAATTTGGTCTTTGCGACAGTGCAAGCAACACCGCTGACGCTAGGTGGCGCCAAGCTAACAAAACCCCGAATCCTATCTGTTGCCTCTTTAACTGTAACGTTACCGTTATCGCCGAACAGCTTAGCATTAGCTAACTGGTAACGTTAACATTATACAACTAATTTTAACTTACTGACTTGGGTTAAATTCCCTGTCAAAGCAGCAGCTGTCATGAGGTCAGAGGCTGGCAGCTCTGTGTGTTCTATTAGTTTAATTTCCATCGGCATTTATTGTTACGTAATCAGGGTTAATCTTTGGTTAACTTAAAAAACATCTTAAAATTACAAAAAAAAATTTTTTTTTAAATATATATATCCCTAATACTTAGGCCAGGCTGCCTGGCTTGCAATACACCAGCAGAAACCCTGGTATAATTTTGTCAGTGTAAAAGCACCACAGATTTTATAAGCAGTCATTGTTCAACCCCTCCAACCCCCCACCCCCCACCCCCCAAGACCTCGAGTCAGTCATGTGTATTCACATAAGTCTTACACACCCATGATCATCCAAAAAAAGTTATGAGATGTGACTACTGTGCTTGTGTTGAGCAGGGTAAAAGACTATGAGCTGAAGAACCACAAGATAGGACTGAAATTTTAGCTTCATGCTTTCCTGTATTCCCACATGTAACACATACAAAATATTCCCATGATATCACAAAAAAAAAAAAAAAAAACCTGACAAGAATAGGAATATATTTCTCAAAGGCACACATCTGAGAGCTGTCTGATTGAACACGATCTCACACATCGATTATAAAGCGGCTTTAAAACACGAGAGAGAAGATGGACTTAAAGATTTTCTGTCACTGCTGAAATGGGACTCAATAGCTGCCACGGGTTCAAATAGGGCAACAACCTTATGTGGTGGAGCTCTGCTGTGATACACAGAATAACTACTGCATCGTGGGTAGTTTAGCTGTAATGGACTCTGAAACAGCTGTATGAGGGATAGTTCAGCTATAAAACACCAAATAACAGTTGTAAAAGGAACCAGTGCTGGTATCGATGTGTCCCTTTTCGCTGCAAAAAAATGTCATCTTGCCTCGTTTTAACGAGCCTCGTGAGACAGACAGCCTGAAGGTAATGCACACGAAATTCTTGGGGGAAAGGTTAGACGTGTACCCGACTTTCATGTCTATCCTGTGACCACATAACCATCTTTTTGTCTCACTGTGTATGAGCCTCTCTGGCTGCTTCACTGAATAAACCCCCCTCCCATCTATCCCGTGACCACCAGTTCTGTCAGCCACTGAGAACTCTTGCCTTTATGTTTCTGACTTACTGTCATGGCCATTATGTGGCCATACTTCCTGTTTCCTCTGTCCATTTAAATATGTGTGTGACTAACAACATAACTACACATCTACTCATCAGTCAGTTAACATTCCTCTCTGTCTATTTGCATTACATTACCCCCTTTTGCTAACTTTTTTTCTTGCTCTATTCATTCATTTCTTACTCCCCTCTTTCCGCTACTCACTTCCTTTCATTCCCCTGCATTCCCACCACACACACACAAACACACACACATACACACTCAAAAACAACCCCGCCCTGTCAGTCTGTGAATGTCACCCCTGTCCATCCTGTGACCAGAGTTATGACGATAGCCACAAATTACACTCTACTATTCCCATGGCCTTAATTAGCTGATTGGCTGCAATGCAGTGTGACTAGACCACAGTCCCCCTGCTCCTGTGTGTTTATGCATTCATCTAGAGTGTGTGTGTGCGTGTGTGTGTGTGTGTGTGTGTGTGTGTGTGTGTGTGAGTAAGCATGTTCATGTTTATTTGTGTTCCTGACAGCTTTTCTTGGCATTTTCAGCTCTCTGTGGTTATCCAAGAATTCCTCCGGTTTTATGTCTGAAGGCATCACTGATGATACACCGAGGTGCTTCCCAGAAATCATTCGTCACCCAACCAGCACCACTATGTGTTCTTTTTGGATACAGGCAAAGATGTGCAACTGTTTTCTTTGTCTGTTCAGCTATTAACATTCAAGCTGACTACCCAGTTTTTCTCCTATTTATTCCAAACAAGCAGCTCCTGCCTGAAACCAAACAAGCACCAACTCCTGTGCGTCAGAACAGCAAATGTTACAGCTTTCATTCACTTGGTATAGGATGAGAGGCAGCTGTGTCAAACATCGAGCAAAAGTCGGATTTTGCTTTTTTTGGGCATGGTGTAGATTGATACAGTGATACAGCTTCCACCAATCATTCTTGTAGACACAAGCAGCACCTCATCAGATGAATATACAAAGTGAAATCACTCCTTATACCCTTCAATTTTTCACTTATCAGTTACTTATTTAGTCTTGGACATGGTGCCAAGTACTTCTGAATGATGTTCGAGTGTTACTTGGATGGAGACGAACGGTTGATTGTGGCAGCGTGTCATTGCATTGTGCCGGCAAAGGGGTGAAAATTTGCTCATTCACCCAGGCGCAACATTCCATCTGATCCCAGCCGATCAGAGCTTCAGCACTGATTCATTGTAACCTTTCCCATTAAATACAAAAGCCAGCGGTTATAGTGGGTGTAAGGGATTTTCCATTTGGTGGGAAAGGGGCTTTAGTGTTGAAAAGGAAGAACATGATCACGCCCAACCTGCAGCTGAATTAAGAATCTGTTGACAAAGTTCTTGACCCCTGCATACTGTCATGAAGTGTATTACAGAAGCAGTTACATTTTGGTCATAGATTCTTATCAGGCATCAAATAAAACAAAGGTCTGAATGCACACAAGACTCAAACTGAGAATGTGGAGGGTTTACAAAGTGTTACATCTCTGTGACACCATGTAATATCTTAAACAGGCTTCCCTTAATTGCTCTTCCTAAAAGCCGAATTGTGTTCATGGGGTTTTCTGTCCATACTCTAAGCTGAGTGGGTATGTTTATATTGATTTTTATCGTCTTAACGGTTATCTTGTAGCATTGTACAAAATCTCCAATTAGTCTTGGACATAGATGTGCTGTTAGATCCTTCTGGGAGAAACTGGCCCAGCAGTGTAATAATCACAGGATGTTTAAGACTGATTTTGCCTTTGAAAACTGGAACATCTTTTCTTTCGCTCAGCTCTGTGTATAACACAAATCTGTCTAAATATAGATGAGGTAGTCATAATCTGCCAATTTCAAAGACTTATATTATTATCATTATTGCCATTGCACATCTGTTAACGCCGACACCACTCATCACATTAGCGTAGTTCTGTGTATCCCCACCTGTGTTTTTGCATATTGCATGTTTTTCAAACTGAGAACATGTGCATATTCCATATGTTGTGCATTTTATTCTCTTTGTTTTAAATCTCTGTATAGCTATTTATATTATAGAAAATATTGTACACTTTGCATATGGTAATGTAAATTTACATTTCATTTCTTAGGTTTTGCTGAATTCTATGCACCACGACACCAAGGGAAATTTCCTTGTGTGTGAAAACCTACCTGTCAAAAAACCTGTTTCTGATTCTGTCCCTACAGCTTGGCAGCTCCTGCTTTAGCATATTGTTTAGTTCTTTCCTTCCTATTAGTCTTGATACTTAATATCCAAACACCACCCTGCTCTGCTGCGCCACAGACCATTAAAAAAAAAAAGGTGGACAAAACAAGGATATGCTTGGATAATAACAACAATAACAGCCTTTACATAATCTCATTTCCTGATTCTCAGACAGAAATGCAAATGCTTGTCAACAAACATGCCCATATATGAAGACACAGACAGAAAAACACCTCACGTTCTCCCTGAGGCTCCGAACGGCTGATCAGCTTTGTGTTCTTGTAGGACTCACTGCTCTCCTCCTCCCCCCTTCATCACCATCGCCATCACTATCTCTCTCTACTCCTCTGGGATCACACACACAGTCGATGGTTTAATACAAACTCAGGCAACATTAGTTCAAATCTATTCCCTCAGCCACAAACTATCTTATTTCCTTTTATTCAAACTGATTTTTCCCCTTTATTCCCCAGGTAACAGAGCGTGCTGGCTCTTTTCCTGCAACGCCCAACTTTACATTCACACAGTATCAAACCGTCTTAGCTAGAAGATCATCAGTACTCCCACCACTCCCTTTTACTGTCGCAATAGCCTCTGAATGGACCCACAGGGGTAGTTTAGGATTAAGTGCCTTGATGAAAGGGCACCTCGCTATTATAACCCTTTGTCAATGCAGGAACTTTACAGGAAGATAATGTCCTGATGTGCCTGGAACTATAGTGGGGGAATTTGGAGCCCTGAATGTTACTAACTGGTCAAACACAAGCTTCAAGGCTGCTACAAATTCAGTGCGGCATTTATTCACACAGTAGGCAAGCAGTGACATTTACTGTAATGTTTACTGCTGTTTAAACAAAGATAATCGACTTCCAGTTAGTTCCTTTCTACTTTGGCACGTCTCCCTTCCAACATCTACAGTGTTAAGACATGATAGTCATGCAACAGCTAAAAAGAAACATGACAAACCTGTATCACAGTTGTTGCTTCGTCACTGCTCTGTTATCTAATTTATTTAACTGAAACAATTCTTTGGAGGTGGTGGTTATGCAAGGAGCAAAGGGGACCTCCTGAGTTTAGTAGCTGTAGCTCCTTGTTTCCTGGGAGTATCTGATCAAAAAATTCCATTGGTTCACAAGGGGAGTGTTACTCATTTACTTCCCCCTCCTCCAGGTTTGTAGCTCTGTTACAAATACTCTTTCTTTTACCTTGAGGCTACTAGTGCCTCATTATGTTTCTGATTATTCATCTACTCTCTCCCTGTTTCTTTCTTTCTCTCTTTACAAAAAAGAAAACCTGAACGAACCGCACACACACGCAAATAAACACTGAATACTGTTGAGTTCTGAACTCTATGTAATGTATGAAACAGCATAATTTGGAATGGGTTAAAAATGTGCGAGTTGCGTTACTTTGTTTTATAATGTTCAGCCACTTGCTTACCCTGAAAGGATACATAAAGTATGTTGTATGATTAAGGACAAAACAGTGGTTGTATTAGGGTCAGAATTGTTAATAACGTAATAAGAATTCTGGTGTTTTTAGACCTTTTTTTTATGTGTATGATATTAGAGGAAAATTTACGTGAAGCAGTGGTGTAGGAGTTCACATAAATTTAAGTTTGACATTTGGAAATCCACGTATTTGCCTTCTTGCCTAGAGTTAAATGAGAAGATCAAGACCATTCTCATGTCTGTGCCATAAAATAGGAGTCTACTGCCAGCAGGCTAACTTAGCCTAGCACAAAGGCTGTAAATAGGGGAAAACAGCTAGCCTGGCTTTGACCAGCACCTCTAACACTAAGTAATTAACATGAATCTGGTTTGTTCAATCTGCACAAAAGCTGAAGTCTTAAAATGACAAACCACCAACACATAACACACCGCAAAACCTCAACATATTGTCCTTACACTTAAAAAGTTTGATACTTTTCTGATTTGAAAAGCAGTGATTTTCAATTGTGTTGATATGCCAACATTATTAACTCTGTCTGTTATATAAAATTCTACAGTTAATTAATACAATCCGTGGTGCATAAAGTGTCTCTAAAAGATACTCTACTTTCTTCTTTTCAGCTGTAGAGGAAAATGACTTCCTGCAAACTGGGGAATTTTCCCAGAAAAGAACTGCCTGGAGCACTAAATATAAATACTTTCAGAACGAAACTGGTCAAATTATTAGTGTTACGAACAAGAAGCGATAAAGAGTGGTAAATCTGACATTAATTTAAATAAAATCTTGCACATTATTACCTCAGTTTTAAGTGAGCAGAGTGACAGTCTGTCTAAGGATGATAAGGTTTCATCATTGTTCCCCTGGCTACAGTAATGACAGTTATGCAAGTCTGTACAGTCACAGCAACAGAAATCTCAGATGAGGGTTTCTTTGAAAATTCTCTGGAAAAATTTGCAGGGGACTTCTTGTAACACCTGAGAGTCCCCTCACTTTACTGGTACAGGTCAAAGATAAAGGACGGGTATGAATCAAGCAACGAGGTCATATGTGTTTAGAGTTTTATATTCCCTATAATAACATCAGTGGAAGTGATGCTACCTGCTGCTTTCTGTGTAAAACTTCACTGCTTATCCTGTCTTATCCCACATGATCCCTCTAGTCCCCCAGACACAAAGACTCTGGAGAAGGAAGATAGGAGAACAGGGAGGACATTTAGGGAGAAGATGGAGACTGCGACCTTGTGGAGGCAGACAGAAACACACTGAATTTGTATGCAAAATATGGCATGTTAAATGTAAGCTGAAAAAGTACATTTAAACATTCTCCTACGTTTAAGAAGATAGTTTACCAGTAATTACACAGATGTCAAGTCTGTGCTGGGGGGGGGGTCTATTTACCACGCTAGAAGACAAAGATCTTAGACAGGACATGACACCACTGTGACTAATAAACTGGATTTGGAAAACAGCAAAGAGTTCCTTTGCCTGCATTGTCACACATACTGCTAGAATAAGACAAGGATGAGAGTTGCAGATCTTGCTGGATAAACTTGCTACCATAGCAACATCAAGGCTACAAACATCCCATAATGCACTGCGCCCTCATCATGTGTTTGGTGGTGTGTTTGTGGAAGTGTGTGCTTTTATCTGGCTAACAAACTACTGGAACAATCAGCCTACTGTTTTGTGTGCACACTTATGACTTGATGCTAAAGGCCCTCTCGATGTTGTGGTGACTCCCAATTGTTGTAAAACCTGTTTAACTGACTGTTTTATACTGTCATTGACCACTGACTCATCACTTTTCTTAGCCGGCCGGTAGGGGCCAAAGGTTTTCCAGAAATCGGCTTGGCTTAAAACAATAAGCTTTACCTTGTCTGTTGCAGGCCGCATTTCGGTCTTTGTTGTGGCTCAGAAACGTCATCCATAGAAAAGTTTAATGTTGTTTAAACGGGTAGCATCTGCAGATTAATTCCATACACCGATATGTCATGATACACTAATGTTAGGCAGAGGAAGGCACGAGATGAGTAAGTCAAATGTTTTTGTTATCTTCGTCACCATCTTGACTGTAAGGAAGCCGGGAGGGACAATTCCACCTCCCATAGTTGTGCCTGATTAGGCTGCCATAGCTGGAACCCGATTCTGTTTGTACCACACTGGGAGCATTTTGGCTGCTTGATTTTGCTGAATAGGTCATTTTTCCTTGATATTTGTGCTTCTACCATAAGTAAGCAGGCTACACTTTTAAATGATTTCTCTTTTGGTGTATTTTAATTGTGTTTATTGTTGTTATTAATTACGTTGTAATGCTAGAACCTACAGACAAAGTGAATACCGTTAAAAGTCCAGTTACGAATGACTCAAACAATCCAACCTCATGGATCAAAGATTTGTGGCTGTGTTTTAGTTACTAAAAAAAAATCTTTCATCATTATTACATTGTATCTATATTTCAAATACTGTGCCTGTTAGCAGGAAAACTCAGTCTGCTCGGTGCAACGTGCTGCAGCTCCATAATAGATGAAAGAGTCGCATATTTTTATTAGCTTCTGGGATGCCTATGAATTGCGCTGCAGCATGTCTGCTTGAACAGAATTGTCAAGAATCACCACAGTTGGCTCTGGCAGCCAACTGGCGGAGTTCTGCACTCTACTGGGTGCACTTTTCTACTTTGGTAGGTAACAGTGTAGACATAATTCATACAACATAATTTAACTCCCTGCTTTTCAAACATAATTTCCATTGAAGAAATAGCATCTTATGTTTGGGCCAACAGGGTAAAAAAATACATATTATACAGTTAATTCTATTTTAGATTGCCTGGGCTTGCTACATAATACATAATTAAATTTTTCAATGGCAAGTGCTTTGGCAACACATCCTGCCAATGAAGCTCATTTGAATTTGAATTTGTAGACAGAGATACAGTGCACACAGGGAGATGGGGGAGAGCACAGAGGGGAAGAGAAGAGATGGGGGAGACAGACAGGAAGAGGGAGAGGGATGAAAGAAAGAGAAAAGGGATTAACAAGAGAGGAGTACGGGAGAAAAAAGGTGTAACGGGAGTAATATCAAAGGACAGAGATGGGAGATGTGGGACGATAAAAAAGGGAGGTGCCTGGGAGAGAGACAAAGATAAAGCGTCTAAAAGAGGGAAAGAGGCAGCGTCTCTACTCACCACAATCATTTCTGACGGCTCCAAAGTGATGCATTCACAGCCTCGTCTGCCCCCCAGCTGCTTGCCAAAACTGTGGAGAGAGCACACACGCAAACAAATGTTAAAACAGACACAAACCAAGGCAAGACTGTTCTCACACAGTGACAGAGGTAACAGATGCAGTCAATCACTTTCGCCCACCCTCAGATGAACACATGCAATATATGCTACTGAATGACAATAATGGCCCAAATCTAAACTGAGATGTCCTATGGTAAAATGTTAATGATACCAAGAGTTCCTGTAGATACTGTATGTCTTCACACTTTATGAGAAGTAGCCTCTGTTTGGTATAGTTTGTGTTCACATTGATCTGACATTCACTAGAGAACTGGTTCTACATTCAGACATCAACATTTGATAAAGACTCCCTGACTGTTATGTTTTGGCCACTTGTTCCACTTCCTTAACCTGACACACCAGACGATTTGTTACACAGAACCATCTCAGTGAAAACTGTGGAAAAAGACAGGCGCTTTCAAAAAATACTTGGCAGGTGATTGGATGAACTGTCTGCCCGCTACAGGCTAACTTCAACCAATTAGATCGATCAAAGCCATTTGGGAAAAGAGCGAAAACACTTTTTCCATCTCTTCAGTGCTGTTCTTTGCTCTTCTGTCAATGAAGAAATACTCTCCACTTCTGATACAACTGATGCTATTGCAGCATCTACACTAACCATTGTTGTTTTGAATGAACAGTCACCTCACCGTATTGTCACACACCTAAACCACGCCCGAGGCTGCCAGGAGTTCCTCACAGAACTCTGATTGGTCCGAATGAATATGAGTTTTGGCAGCTGACACAAATACAAAAGTGACGATGATACCACTGGAAACTTGGTTCAGTGCCAGCCAATGGGTGTCAATCGACAGCAATGAGTCTCAATTTCTCACAGTAAGATTGGCTATAATCTTCGAGCAAACTGTAGGAGAAAATGTCGATGAAGATTCTCAGTCATCCAGGTCTTGGTAATAATGGTAAGTGATAATATCGTGGCAACTAGACATTTCGCCTCTCATCCAAGAAGCTTCTTCAGTTCTAAATGACTGGTATGAAGTTGCAGGCTATAAACCCTGTGTGGGTGGGAACTAAGAGCTCACGTGACCCCTACGACTCTGCAAGGGTTCCCACCCACACAAAGCTTACCTTGCTTGAAACCCCGACAGAAGTGGTGCCAAAAAGTAGCACGTAGCAGGCTATCCACAACTCTTGCTAATGGAAAACCAAAAAAGAGCGAGTCGAGTGGAAACGCAAAGGAAACGCAACATTTGCTGCGGGTCTCACAGGTTTAGGTTTGGCTGTTGTGTCCTGTAATAAGCAGGAGAGCAGTTGATGCTGTGTGGGACCTTGTGGGTTAGTCTGTTATACACCCTTCAAATGAAGATTCTGTATTATGTCTTAGATAACTGACAATTTGGTGACAGTAAAAAAAAAAACTTTGTTAGGATTTCCTCTGTTAGCTCCAGTCAGAGTCATACAGAAGCAACGCATTTTGGGTACAATTCTCAACTAATTTCAAAAAGACAGTTGGGAGAAATGCATTTTTAAACATCCCTAACTAGTTAGGTCAAAACACACAAGATGTTTGACTTTAACATAATGATACTTTCAAACCTGAAAAGCCATTTACACCTCGTGTGAAAGACATGCACAACAGAAACAAAACCTACAGTTGGTTGTGCTGCAACTAACTATTATTTTCTTTATCAGTTAATTTGTTAATCAACTATTAATACATTTGATTAAAAGTGAAAAATGCCCTTTACAATTTCATAAAGCCCAAGGGTGTTTCTCCAGATTGCTCGTTGCTGTCAAAAACCCAAAGCCATTCAATTTATATGACAAAGAAAAGCTGTCAATTTTGACATCGAGAAGCAGGAACATGGGAATGTTTGCTTGAAAAATAACATAGAAAAACATACAACTTATCTATTCATTGACTAACTGTTTCAGCTTTGGCGATGATGTTGTTCACCATAATGTACGTACAAAATGCACAATGTGACGCAACAGACATAGAGAATCCCAAACACTTCTCATCTACCAGTATTCTGTATGTAAAAACATGTTTAAAAATGTGTTTGAATCTTGCATGTGGTAATTATGCATGTATCTGTGGTTCCCTTGCACTGTCTAAGTGTGTGAGTGTGTGAGAGACGCCCCGTCTGAGCAGCTCAATCACTGTGTGTGGTGATCCCTGAGAACAGCCTGGGCTGTGAACATGTCTCGCTCCCTTTCGGCATGCTAAATGTGGCGATTCAGCATTGTTTCGGGACCCGAGGAGCGGGTGGTTTTAATTATGGAAGCGTGCTGAGCCAGGAGACGGCCAACTTTCACTCTCACATCTCCTCTCTGGTTACATTCTCACACCGTCTCTCACACAGTCGCTCCCTCCTTCCCTTTATTTTGTTCAGCTTTTTGCTCTCCTCAGTCATTTCTTCCTTTTGCCCTTCACCTCCAGTAGCCTCTCTACTCATACTTTCTCTTTACCCTTCCCTTTTTTCATCCACTGTTAAATATTCCCTCCATTTTGAGCTCTTTTTGTCGTCCCCTGCTCCTCCACTTTTCTCTTTTTTCTGTTGACCCCTTTGCACTTCCATCTCTCCCACTCCATTCACTTTCACACACTCATCATCTCCTTCCTCTCGTTGTTCCTTTGCTTCCTTTCTCATGTCCTGTCCACTTCACTTTTCTCCCTTCTGCACTTTATTTTCTGCTTTGCTGTTTTCTTCCCCTCTCTCCTCATCTCCATTCTGCATTCCCTTTCATCCTTCCTTTCTCTTTTCTTACTGTTGGTCCTTCCTCTCTCTGGGCCCCCCTCAAAAAAATCAAACTTTCATCTCATCACATCCTTAATCACAGTTTCACACCGGCAGACACCACTCTCACAATTTCAGCCTCTTGATTTAATGCTTAGATGAAAGCCCGTCTTCATAATGTGTTCTGATGATGGAAACAGGACGAAAGTCCCATTTTTCACACACTTGTGAATTGGACGAGCAGTTATTGTTCGGACGGACAGGTTTTCTAGAAAGTAGTAAATGGAAGCAGTTGTAAAATCAAAGCTTGGTACGTCACTGATTTCTCCTTAGGGAGGAGTGATATCCACAGTGGATGGAGTCGAGGAAAAGCCACTGGACAAAAACTAGACCCATGTTGTTGCTGGAAACCTTACTCATTGTAGCTGAACTAGGGGGCCACATTAGCTGTGAGTGGATTTATTTGACACTTCACTGCCACATGCACTCAGCTTCACCGTGTATTCACATGTTCAGACTCAAGATTCCCACAATGAGGTGAAACAGAGGTTTACACCTTAGAGCGTCCATCCCTGCTGATGCAGCCTCGCTGCTTTTTCCAAAACAATTAAGGCTAAAATTATTGTATCAGGCTTTCCAAAGGAAACTAAATTATTCATGAACAATACAAAAAATAAGCTTTTTTCCATAAAGTACACTGGTCAGGTGAATCCAGGGACAGTAAAAGCCATTATCCCTGTGTATTGAATTTTCTTTTCTGTATTCACAGCATTGACAGAGAAAAAAGCACATGAGTTAATCTTTCCTAACTTTCGAGCCTCACGACTCATTTTAGAGTCAGACAGTATTTCAGCTTCGTCTGGCATCATTTGCTGTGCAGTGTACAGGAGGATAAAGGACAGATCATGGCCCAATCATCTGCTCCCGACTGGCTGCCAGACATCAGCTGAAGCGGGGTCATTTTCCCAAGGTCAGTGCCTTTTTTTCACTCAGTCAATTGTACAGTGTAGCCTATGCCCAGCTAGTTTGTTGGTGCTGCTAACTTGCTCATTTGTGCGTGTGTGAGAGACAGCAAAAGAGAGAGAAAGAGAGGGAAACCAAGCGAAAGAGGGAACCAAAACTCCGCTTGAGCCATTTTTGCAGAAATGGACCTTTAAGCTCTTTTTGGGGATGTCCGTCTCCACATTACTGTAAACCGTACCTTCGCCAGCAAACAAACTTTTCCCTGCCTGTAGCCCCTGAGTTTCTAAAAGGAATCTTTATCAACAGCTGTCAATAGCCAAAACCAGGGGTGTCAAACATACAGCATGAGGGCCAGAACCAGCCCGCCAAAGTGTCCAATCTGACCAACTAGAAGACTTTGCACACTTAATACTGAAGCACTTGTAAAGGCTAACAGGTGCAGCTTTCAGGGCCAGGTTAAATGAGCACCCTAGGTCATGTAAAATGCTGCTTAAGAGGCTTTTCCACCCTGACCACAATACAGTACTCTGAAAAAAATAATAAATGCTTACTGTGGTTATATTTACAGATATTGAACATCGTGCACAACATTGCAAACCAGCAGCTTCAGTACAAAATAATCTGTATCAGACTTCTATTTTAAAGCACTTTTGGTGGAACCCTACAGCTAATGTACAGCCAAAACTTTAGATATGTAAATGGTTTGTAAGGTGCAGGTAACTTCACCTGCTTCCTCAATAGCTTCCACTTTAGTTTGGTGTGGTGATGCCAGCATTACTGCAAAAAAGTGGAAATGTATGGAAAAATGTAATAACAGCAAGACATAGACTGACTGAATGTGGAAAAACTGAGACATATATCTGACATTGCATTTTTTCCTAAGATACATCAGGCTGTTCATCATCTGTCATGTAAATAGGTAGATAAATGTTTTCAAAATGCTCTGGTACTTCTTTACACTAAAAGAAAAGGAAAAATATGAAGGTTGTTTCTGGGTTATTCTTTGGTAGTTTTACTGGTCCGGCCCATTTGAGATCAAATATGGCCGAATAAGGCCCATGAACTAAAATTAATTTGACACCCCTGGCTTAAACAGTCCACAGGGGCAGACGGACCCTTTTAAAGTCTATTTTACACGTACAGGGCTTGACAATCGGACCACACAGTGTGAGCACATACATTGGGATCTCTGGCTTTACATTGCAGACGATGTACTCTACTCTATTCTCTACACTGTGCAGTGTATGCCCGGCTTTGGGGGGGACCAAACGAAGCAAAGAGTTTACACAGTATTCATGGTATTATCAGCGTGTGTATATTGCTAATGTGTTTGTACTTAATTAATGAAGTCATTTTTTACTGACCCCCCTCTCGGGAAATCCTGTTTTTGCTTACCTCCCTGCACTGAGGTCAGAGGTCAGTGTCAGCTGCAGAGAGCATTCCTAGACCTGTGAGGGGCTCACCGTCATCTGTCAATGACACTACAGGGAGGAAAATGCTTCCCAACACATGGGCAGCGACCCCAGGCCCACCAGTTAAAATTCCCCAAATTGTTTCACACCCTAGAAATCATATGTTTCTTTGTTTATATTTAAAAATTATGTATTGAGTTTCTTTAAATATGAAACTGGTTTGATGAAAAAAAAAAATCACAAGCACAAACTCCTGCATCGACAAAGCCATGCAAGTGAATTACCAACTACAACAAAATTCACACACTGTCTGTCCAACAGCTCCCACCAGAACATGAACACCCAGGCAGGATTTTAAGAGTTCCCAGAGAGGAATGCGGTCTGCTGGGCTCAGAGTTCTCTCAGAGCCCTTACACTGGAGGTCAGCCCAACTCTGACAGATCTCTCCACACTCCACTGAGGCGAGACGCATGGTCCCTGTCAGCGCCGCACAGAGCCTGCCAAGCCTGTCTCCTCACTGTGCGTGTGTATCTGTATGTGTGTGTGTGTGTGTGGTGAGACAGGTTGTGTGAGACAAACAAAGGAGACACACAGTTTAGCCACTGATAAAGGAGCAAAAGGAGAACTAGAGTTTGCAGACTTGTACGCCTACTGTATGTACTGTATGTGTGTGTTTGCGGGTGGACAAAAAACTAAAATATACTTCAGCTCAGCTTCCCATGTTTACTCTTTCCGCTCTCTCTGACCTACTGCATCCCGCAAAAGTAGAAGAATAAACAAACTTCAGTCAACTCTGTGAATCTGTGTCTTGCAGTGGAAATAAGAAAAACCTCACCAGAGCAATGCTGTGGCCAAAGCTTTAGTCTGACAGAATAAAAGTTGGTGTAGGGTTTCATGAATTCATCAAACAAAGATGATGCTGATAAATGTGTTGATCATGAATCATGGCTTCAGAGTAGAGAGTCAAATTTCACGAGTTTATTTACTAAGAGTTACTCCATACAGTGCTGGTAGCATGCAGGAGTAAAATCACTGATCTCACTGCACTCTACTTCTTCAGTTACTCATTATCTCTGCAGGAAATAAACCCTTTACCTTAGACGTAAAGCTTTAAGTGATCCACTCCTCCCACAGTGGCATTTTGTTGCATGAGCTATTATGTGTATATACAGTATAATATATGATTGTTTCTTTTTGAAATAAGTCATCTTTCCTTTGAATGGAAAGCTCTCCCCGCAGCACTGAAGCTGTGCCTGTGCTGGATTTCGGCAGGTGATGATTTCTCTCCCCTCTATTCCTGCAGAAACAAGTTGTTGGCAGACAGGAGAACAGGTTCAGCCTCAGTCCAGTGACAGCTGCAGTGCCCGGGGCAATAAAGCATGACAGCCGGCACAGAAACTAAGGCCACACACACACACACACACACACACACACACACCCTGAACTGGTGTCAGAAACTGGAAAACCCGCCATGTGACCAAGAGTGCAAATTAGTAATATTAACAAAGGGAGGTGTCTATTAAAAACATATAATAATAGAGTGCCGAAGTCACGCCCCTTCCGGTGAAGCTCATGGGACCTTAGATCGGAAAAAATATGAATGGCAGTGAACAGGGAGAGAAATATTATCTTTTGCTCCCGTTTGAGTTGCGACATGAAATCTAAATATGTTGTTAATGAATTTAAAACATAAATTTTAAGGTCAAGAAAGTCATACTTTGTGGTAAAACTGTTGAGATATAAGCTTTTGAAAAAAACGTAATTAGAAAAACTACACAGGAGGCGGTCGCGTACGTGGCGTCATAGCTTTCGCTTGCTTCCTGCAGCTTGGAGTGACTGCAGCCTGGCACAAAACACACAGACATCGTCAATCATAAATCGATTAATCATAAAACAGTGGAATTTCAGCGGGGAGGCCAAGCTGCAGGAAGCGAGCGAAAGCTATGACGTCACATACGCGACCTCCTACTGTGTAGTTTTTCTAATTACGTTTTTTTCAAAAGCTTATATCTCAACAGTTTTACCACAAAGTATGACTTTCTTGACTTTAAAATGTATGTTTTAAATTCATTAACAACATATTTAGATTTCATGTCGCAACTCAAACGGGACAAAAAGATAATATTTCTCTCCTCATTCACTGCCATTCATATTTTTTCCCGATCTAAGGTCCCATGAGCTTCACCGGAAGGGGCGTGACTTCGGCACTCTATATGAGAATAAGGTTCATGTAAATAATAAAATAAGCTCTGCATCTGACTATAAATGTTTAAGTCAGAGTTTGCACATCATGCATAGTGGTATAAATTATGCTTTACAATCATTCTTTTGATGTAATTAAGAATCTGATTCAGCTCACACCCATTTGAGGATCATGTGCATGTTTAACAGAGTGATTAGAGTGTAATGGCAGTGAGGTGCAGCAAACCCGGAGCTTTAAATGTCTTGCTAAAGATGCCAACTAAGGATTACAGTTGTTGCCGCCAAGGTAGCTCTGTAAGGTAAAAAAGTTATTCCAAAAAGACCTGCAAAATAATCACTTCTGCAGCCCTGGGTTAGAAGAATGCAAGGCTGCATTTGTAGGGGGGTGTGGTGCTTCAGATACTACTAAGACATGAGATACTATCCAGGAAGTCCAGTCTGAGTAAGAAATCCATATGTTTAAAGGCTTATCAGACATCAACACATGCAGGGGCAGTTCATAATACTCTGAGGCAGGATTGAACAGCTCTGGAAAGTTATTACAGCGGCAATTATTTCATCTTTTGCTGTAAGAATCATATAAACAGTAGAAACAGGATGTTCGCGTTATGAGAAGAGTTTTTCTTGCCGGCTGGAGGTTGGTCATAATGCAGCCTCTCTCTGCAAACCATTCAACAAATGCCCTGTCTGCTTGCTCTTAATTTTGGAATGTGGCGACAGTATGAGCTTCACTACCAAAATGATAAGCTTTGTGATGCTGCGCGGTGTGTAGACGGCAATCTCTGAGAGTGTAATCTGAGTCAGTAGAAAGTTTGAGAAAGTCGCAGTCAAAAAAAAAAATCAAACCCAAACAAAGATCAGGGCCCGTTTGGCACCCATGTTTCCATGGTAATGATGACCAACAGTAAAGAAAGAAAACCGCAGACCACAGTCTAACACACACACACACACACACACACACACATTGAAACACACACAGATTATTCTACTACTCAGTTCGACTGTGCTTCCTTTCAGTTTTACTGCTTGGTTGGCTAACACTGACCACTCTGACTCACACGCACATTAAAGAAGACTGAAGCTCTGGCCAGCAGTCAACACTACAGACAGACCACCAACACACACACACACACACCCACACCCACACCAAAAACTGCCAGACGGACTCCAAGGAATGACGTAGTGGGTCATTCAGAAACATTACGATTCATTTGCAAAACAACAGAGTAATCAGTTAAGGGCCTAATTCAAACCTCAGCGTATCAGAGCGAAACAGAGCACCACCGACAGCTGCTGCTGAACTCCAATGCACTGAGCTGAAGTAGCTCAGAGAGAGATAAGCATTCACACTACACTGAGCGCACATTCATTTCACATGACTGTACATTATCTTGCAGTAATCTTGTAGCGCAGCAAGTTCCCAGAAAACCTGAGGACACACATGAAAAGGGAACAGCGTGGTCAATGTTTTACTTGTGGCGTTTCAAGGAAGTAGTTTCAAACCAATTTATGGTAAACACACTGCTGTATGAACAATCCCTCTTAAAGCAGAGGGCTGGGGTTCAATAGCATTTTAGTGAAACCAAATCTCGTTTCAAATCCACTCATCAAAGCCAAATCCTGTCCAATCACTTACTGAATCCCACTACGTTTAGCTTTCATCATGTGCAAGTTAAGTTATAAATAACCACAACTTGAGTGGAGCTACTAAATTAATCAACATTAATTAAGATAGCCTAATTAATCTTCATAACCTGTAGCTACAATCTGAAAATGAGATGAGCAGCAGAGGATACAAAATGTTGATTTATATGGATTGTTCTGACACACTGAAATAAATAAATTAAACAAACTACATGGTCCAAATAATGGAACTATGAGCCTGAAACAACATGCAGCATGTGCATGTGATTTGGATCCACTTTCTTTCCTCTTCCTCATTGTTCCTGTCATTCACTGCACACTAAATCATTAACAACTTACCAACAGCCATCAACTAAACACGGTCAGAAAAAAAAGAAACATTTTAACCACCAGCCGAGTTCACCTCAGACTTGTTGATTTATTTTTTACAGTAAAGCGAAAGGTCTGTTTGTCTTTCAGATTATCAGTGTAGATTAGGAAAAGGACAACACACAGGAGTTAATAGTATGTTTTTCAGAGCTGTGGGGCCCAGCAGTGTTAAGCTATCCTGCCACAGCGCTGCGGGGAATTCCTGGCTATCCACTTGGTTAAATGATGGCAGGCAGGAAATGGAGCACGCTGGCTTGAAGAATGCGTGGAGAACGAGAGAGGGAGTTTTGAAACCAGTACGTTACAGCGTTTGTCTCTGAACTGAAAGATGTAAATATAGATTTAGATCTTGATTATTTTTGTCCCAGAGGGGTATTTGTTTTCACAGCCAGTACAGCATGGCAGTATAGTGACATCCTGATATACAAATGACCATTACACACATAACAACGTGGCAGAAAAAGAAGAAACACAAGCTTTAAGATCACCAACCAGGAACAGGAATTTTGGGGGGCCACTTCTTTGGAGTTCTTGTAAGTGAAATGATATCCAGCATATTATCCACCATGAGGAGAGACAGAAGTAAACTTCCAGTAATATTCCAGTAATCCAGGTTTAGATCCAAGTGCGTTTGTTTTATACTCCAGAGTGTGAACGAGTGAAGTTTCCTCCGAAAGCAGAAGGAGGTGTCTGTCAAGCTTTTTTGTTTGACTTTAACTGAGGGAGGAGTGTGTGTGTGTGTTCCCTCCCGCTCTACTCTGTTCTGTTCTGTCTGTCTGTCTGTCTGTCTGTTGGCTCCAGGGGTGTGAGTGTGTGTGTGTGTGTGTGTGTGTGTGTGTGTGTGTGTGTGTGTATAGCCTGCTCATTTCCTGCCTGGATGTGCTTCTGGGCTCCAGGCGGGCAGGCTGCTCAGGAACACATGGCCAGCCACTGGCAGCCAGGGGTTCCGCATTCCCCTCACACGCGTGCACCCGCACACACACACACACACCCGCACACACACACACACACACACACACACACACACACGTACACACACACTACTCCCCCCGCAAGTGACTCCTTCTGTGACCCTTTTTCAAGCCCCCTGTGTACTCCACACACCCTCCAGTCCTTTGCGGGGCACTAACCTTCCCCCACCACACCCGTCACTCTGTTATCAACTGACCCACACTGGAACACACACACACGCACACACACTCAGTGCTAGAGCTGCCCTGAGGTTATTGATACTTGGCTAACTACTCTTTCTGCTACAGCCGGTCAGTTGGTGCTTTGTTGTTGCTGTTGTTGGACTAACATCACACAGGCTACTTTAATCTACAGAATCTGTTCCTTCAACATGTGGCCTCTAAAAGTGTCACTACAAGCGACTGTATCAACTGTTGCATTAAGGTTTTATTTACTTTATTACTACTTTCAGTTTTACTCACTTGTGTCTGGCGTGCGTTGCTTCTGTTGCAGTCCAACTTCAACAACAGACGGAAGGTAAACATGGAGCTGAGGGGCGACCTTATGCAGTTTCTGTCACAGCTTTCCCTATTCTAATCAATTCCATTGTTTAAACAGCTGCAACATGTTAAGGTATTTGTAGGCTTTCTTTGGCATTCTGACTGCGGACCTATTTTCTCACAATATATGTCTACCTATCAATCAGTAATGATTATTAATTGCAGCCCTAAAATAGTCTCACACTTATTCCCTTGTAAATTTACTACCATCTGCATTTTTTGGATTAAACAAACATGTATGTATTACATGCTAATTGGTGAACTTTAGAGGTGCTGGTGGGCCAAGTTTGTCACCTTTGGGAGAGAGCAAGGCTCACAGTTTTTACAGCTTCCAGTCTTAATGCTATGGTAAGCTTACCACCTGATATTGAACACTACTGACTTAGAGCGCATTCACACCATGATAGTCCAGGGGACTCGGTTCAATTGAGCAGCAAAAATCCACACCTTCATTTGGTTCAGTTTCACACTGCGCTTTTTAAAGCGGACCAAACCGCCTGGACAACGTCGCACAGTTCCAACAGCTGCTTGTTTGGGGGCGGTATTGCCCGAAACGACCACTGACCAGGAAGAAATAAAGCACGAGGAAGAAGAAAACCTGGCTCATCGACTGGCCAGGATCGAAAACAGAAATCCATCCCGTTCAGTCGGCTTGGTCACCTCAAAAACAATGGAGCAGCACCAAATGTATGCAGTCTTGGGGTAAGCACCTGCACCTCCTCACTACTCCACGTCCGCCCACGACACATTTTCCAACTTTTTCTTGTTTTACCTCTGCTTCTTCCAGTTTGCGCTGTTGGCTTTGTTTTATTTCTACCCAAAATGCACTGCGCTCTATGTCACTTCCTCTCTTTGGTTCACTGGATAGTCCATTTGCATTTCCCCATTGCAAGCAAACCGCACCAGGGTTCACTTGCAAGTGAACCAAGATCCCCACTTTTCAAGCGGACCAGGGTTTGCTTGTTTGGTCCGCACCAGAGTTCGAATGAGCGTTCACACCACTCCAAACAAACTGAACTATCTGTGGAAGGGGACCAGGATTCATTTAAAGCTGACCAAACAGCGCCAGTGTGAATGCATCCTTAGTCTCTGTTACCACTGATAACAGCATCTCTACCCACAGTGTCGGGACAACGTCGGTGGAGAAGCGCATTGCTGTTCGCTGTTAGCACAATTAGCGCTGCTAGCACGCCATTTCAGCTTAGCCATCTCAATGTTTGCTTTTAATGTAAGAGGTTAGAACCATGTGCAGGCAATCCCGGGCCAGACTCTGGATGACACACGACATGACAGTTGCTCACTGTGAGTCAAAAAAAACTGATGGTGGCAAGACATCACTTGAGACTAGAAATCTCTTTTATGTAGCTCAAAGTGGCTCTAAAACACACACGTGTAACGAACAAGTGTCAGTGTGTGTCTTTTTGCTTTTGTAGGTATATTTCCACACCACTCCCTTACATGTCAGTAAAACATGTCTTTTCATACTTTCCCTACAGCTCAGTGACATGTAAGCTCTCCTTTCATGTGTCAGATGAACACACACAAATACACATACACACTCCATGTGACAAGATAACAAGACAGGATAGCATCACGTACGATGTCAGACCTCTTCCTCTTACTATGTGTGACACTTCTTGTCTCACTCCACCATGATGTTGTTTTCTCGGTTTCTGTGTGCGCATGTGTGCGTGTGTGTGTGTGTGTATATGTGTGTGTGGGTGATTGTTACATACCAGCACCTCGCCAGGTACATGTGCTCCTTGACGAAGACTGATCCAGAGAGCAGGATGTACCAACAGGAAGCGATGCTGTCTGGGCTGGAACAGACAGAAAGAACACACTGGTGTGACACACAGCAGTCGGTGCTTCACTACATTCCATAATCTAATGTGTTACCAAGTGCAGACTATGTGAACTTCCCATTTTTGTACTTTTGTTACATTTCATGATTGAGTACTTCAACTTGTATGTGTTTAAAGGTGGATTTTCCCCCTCTTTGCCATATGTGCTTTTTGATTAATTTGCTGTATTTAACAGCAGTTACTTTGAGTTACTGGACTTGTTTTTTTTTAGGACAGTTTGGAAGTTTCCTGAAGTTAAAACTTGATTTTTATTCACCACCTGTGCTGCAACCTTATTTCAGGTGTCACCAAAACTAGCTTTTATAACTTGGTGAGCTAAAGACAATTTCTACACCCAGGGCTTATCTATTCATCACTGCTATCCATACATTTACCGCTGAATATGCTGCAGAGAAAGTTCAATTCCAGCCAGGATTCTTGTGTGACTTATTTTCCAAAGCTTTGAAAAATGTAGGAGTTATGTAAAGAGAACTGTAGAACGAGAACTGTGAAAGAAAATATAAAGTGCACATCCGAGCTTTGAATCCCAAGTGCTGCATTTTGCATTAGCCTAAATGTATTATTAGCATGCCGAGCACTATAGAGCCATGATATAATGTGCAATCACTGCAAGGTGGATAGAATCCATTAAAGATAGGCAGTCACGCTAGGAGGACTGGAATAAACAGCGCTGAAAGAGTCACGTAATCTTCGTCTGTCATTTGCAGCAGCTGCAACATCATGGAACTCTTTTATCTGAAAGTGAAAACACGGGCTTTGTGACTGCCCGTGCTATTTCATGTACACATTTCATCTATTAACCCCAAACACCAGACTAATTCACTTCTTAATAAGCTGGGTGCTCGAGACAGCAGCAAGCTGAGAAGCAATCATACATGAACAAGTCAGAGGAGAGCACACAGTATCTGTGACTGGGGTTATAAATATGAATACAGACACTGAGAACATAGACTGAGAACAAGGAGCGAGATATGAGATGCTCCATCACTGGAAGAATGCACCTTATGGGAAGACTGCAATGCCATTGCATCAAGACAGTAGCTTTTCTGAGTGATTATATGTAAACTAACAATTTCAAGATGCAATAAAATGTATGGGCAGAGGTTATTTACTTTCACATCTAACTGCAAATATATATATTTTCTTAAATCCCATACTTTACAAATTAAAAGGCTTTTTTGGGGGGAGTTTTTCCTTATCTGCTGTGAGGGTCCAAGGACAGAGGGATGCTATATACTGTGAAGCCCTCTGAGGCAAACTGTGATTTGTGATACTGGTCTCTATAAATAAAAATGAATTGAATTAAATTCAATTAAATTGAATTGATTACAGGTTATTCATCTACAAGGTGACAGTTTGAGGTATGGACAACTACCAAGATAGGATTTTAATTTGAAAGCTCCCATGTCATGCTCATTTTCTGGTTCATACTTGTATGAATGAACCTGAAACAAGAAGCACATCTCTAGAATTTCTAAGACTTTTATCGCCTCAGAAATATATCAAAAGTTAGATGCTTCTCATCTCAGTCAGACTCTGAAAAGCTGGTCCACGCTTTTATTTCCAGTATGCTGGATTACTGTAATGCACTTCTTGCTGGACTGACAAAGCAGCAATAATCTCCAGCCCATTTAGAATGCAGCAGCCAGACTTTTAACAAAAACTAAAAGGTCTGACCACATAACTCCTATTTTATCTTCTCCTCACTGGCTCCCAATAAAACAGAGAATTGACTTTTAAATACTTCCTATTGTTTTTCAATGTTTTAATGGCTTGGCTCCTTCCTATGTTGCTGACATGCTCACAGAATACACACCAGAGAGATCACATCAAATAAAGGTCTACTCATTGTACTTAAAATCAACTCTCAATCAGCTCATTGTTTTCATATATGTAACACTTTATCTTGTATATTTTATGTTTGTCATGTAAAATGTATCTTAAGCACACTGAGTTTACACTTGTCGTATGAAATGTGCTATGTAATTAAAACTGGCTTGGCTTGACTTCTTCTACAAGAACATTTAAACATGCTTAAAGGTTTAAAAAAAACACTTTTTTTTCCTCCTCGTTCTTTCATTGCTGCATCATCTGTAGCCGGATTGGCGAGTTGATCCGAGGTGCCCAATATTCCGCCTCGTAGGGTAGTCATATTGGCGGAACCCTTTTAGTTTAGACAGACCGAGGCGGCCTTCTGCAAAGGGAGGGGCTGTTGATGACTCGTGGGGGGGGCTGTTGATGACACCACACGTGCGACCCACTGGCGGTGGATAAACAGAAAACAGCTGATAGCAGGAATTAGCGAGCAGCTAGTAGCAAGAGGGAAACACAAACCTGACAGACACTGTAAAGATGAGTAACTGGGGAGACAAGGAGTTGCGCGCCCTCCTTGCCCTCGCAAATGAAGAGGCCATTAACCGTCAAATGGCCGACTTATGACAGAAAGCACAGAGCTCCCAAAGGACTGACCAGCCACAGCTTCCCTCCCACGTCACTGTTTACATCACACACTGAGCAACACGTTTTGTTACTTGCTCACGCCCCCCATTGCCCCGAAAAAGGCGCATTCTATATAAACAAAAGTAGGCAGGCGGCATTTTGCTGCACTCCCTGATTTTGTTTTTATACCTCCAATGCTGAAAAAAGACTGATTGGGCTTTCCTGCAAATTTGCACAATTCCTATCTACAAAGCGCTTGTATTCACCCTCTGTTTAAAAGACTCCATTTTAGCGCCTGTCTCTTTAAGCCCCTTTCCCGAAGAAGCGGTCAGTGTTTCCAGGACATCCACTGACACTCTTGGCATCTCTGCACCATCGTCATAGCCAGGGAATGACTGTAAAGGCAACGTAGCGGCAGCTTCTACCTTTATATAGTAGAGTTGTGACATCAAAGCTTCAAGGAAGTCCTGACGGCACGTTTAACGACACAGTTTCTGAACATGAACTGTGTGTGATTTTCTGTGGATTGAGCACTTTGATACTGTCACAGCATTTTAAAAGCACTTGTACCTGCTTTGTAATTTAAAAAAAAATACCTGAAACTACTTTTTTCAAAATGGGAGCTTTAAGGAAAAAAAAAACCCATAAATTAATTGTGTCATCTCAAAATTTTCAACTTTTTGAAACATTTTGCACTCGGACATTGTGACAGGCTTTTTAAAATATCTTTCCTGACATTTCTAGAGTGACCAATTAATTGCATAATAACTAACAAATTAAAGGAAATTGAGATTTATTGTTAGTTGTGATCCTACATACTGCGCGCATCATTCATTCAGCCATTTTTTTTTGGTGCTCTTGGTGTTGTTTATCATAGCAGAGGCTAACATAATCATGTTTGAAAGAAGAAATACAAAGATTTGTTTCTTGTTGGGGTTTAAGTAAGGCCAACATGATTAACTGCTATTATGGTTTCGTTGGAAAGACTGTGATTGCTTTCATCTGCTGTCTACTTAGTGAGTCTGTCTGGGTGTGTGTGTGTGTGTGTGTCTGTGCGTCTGTGTATATGTGTGTAACCGCTGACTAATTGGACATGGCAGGCGCTTTGTTCTAGGTTAAGGTACTTAAGACAAGCCCTTGTTGGAAAGGCAGGAGAGTGTATCGGAGAGGGAGATTTTCTGTGTGTTTGTGTGTTTATATGATGGTGAATTAAACCATTGAGTGTCTAATGTGATTCCAGCGAGCATGATAATACATCAAGAGCATGTGGAGCTTCTCTCTCATCCTTTCATCTGTCTCTGTCCTCCCTCCATCTCTCACACTTCCTCCACATCCCGGCCGCCTTCATCCCTCTTCACCCTTCCTCACAATTCCTCATTTCTCCCCTCGCTTCATTTCCTTGTCTCTCCTCCCTCTCCAAATTGCTTTCCTTTCCTCCCTCTTTCTCTTTAACATATTCATCTCTGTTTTTTCTCCTCCTTTACAGTCCCCTCCTCCTCACATCTTCTCTTTTAATATACCTCCTTTACAGTCTCTAATTTGCCACTAATTCCTCCCTTCTCTTCTCTTCTCATCATCTACTTTTTCCTCTCTTCAGCAACCCTCTCCCTCTTTCACTAGTCTCATTTCTCTTCTCTGTTTTTACTCTGCCTTCCTCTGGACTAGTTTTCCTCCAAATCCCCACTGTATGTGAAGCTAAAATGACTTCTCTCTACCAACTGCCTCATCCATCTCAGTGTCCATTTATTCAGACACCCTGAGAGGCCATCAGTGGTTCGTTTGACATTACCTTTAGATCAACAGATTAATGTTCTCATCCGGATGGTATGGTATCTTAAAGGTGCTCCATATGACATTCAGAGCGTATGATTCAGATTGTCTGCACACAGCTCTCAACATGAATGTGGCTAAGCAGCTAACAGTGCTAACAGCACTGTTAGCACTTAATCCTGGTAATAGTGTATAAGGAGTAAAGCAACACATGCCTAATTGACTAACAGTAAAAGTAATCAGCAGTAGCCTTATGAGCACAGAGCAGAGCGGTGGCTATTAGCTCGCCAGTGGAATAAAGAGATGCACAAGCAGCTTCACAGCACTGGGGCACTTGCACCTCGTCTGGAGTTGAACCTGGCAGCTCTGCAGAGCTCGGGCTGGCCTCTGGGCTTTGTGGTACTTCTGCCTCTTGCCTAAACCCAGTTCTCTCACCCAAATGCACTCTCAGGTGCGGAAATTTGGCACCGACGGAGTTAAAGGGAAAGGGCTCTCACTTGTACAGACAAAATTTGGTTGGCACTGAGTACTGAGGGTGCTACATAATCCTGCAAGATGCCGTTAATTCACTATATCCTACCGCAAATAGCTGTTAGGTGCTATTTTGTGCTTTGAATGCAGAACACAGAACCTTTCAAGCTAGAGTAAGCCTCCAACAGCTGCTGCGTAACATTCATTTCGGATGTGGATGATTCAACAGCAGCTTTAATCCACCTTTTCTGCAATATTCTCTGTCACTTACATTTGAACTCTGTGAGATATGATTAGAGATGTATAAAAAGTGAGGTGCTGCTTGAAGATGTCACCTGGTATAACAAAGGTTCAGGATATCTGCAAGTCTGACAAATCCAGTTTGGGCCTGTTTCAGTCCATTTTAAAAGATGAATCTGGTCATAGTCTACATTTGTCTTATCATCAACAAATCTTATTTAAAGATCAAAACCAACAAGTACTAAAAAGCCTATTCCTCTGTGCTATAGAGCTCCCATTGTTGTCCAAAGGCATTTTAAAAATATCAATTATCCAATTATCCTCCATTAGCATAAACATAGCACAAATATGCTAAAGCACAAATCAGCTAATTATTCCTGCTTGAGCAATGTTTGTTAAAAACTACAGTTTCAAGCTGTTAACTTTAGAGATGGCTTGCTTTGTAAGATTAACCTCTTAGTATCAGTGAATGGGCTTTGGTTTGAGAGCCAAAGACAGGCTGGGAAAGTCAAACAATGAAAGACAGTGTCATTTTTGGTCTTTTTAATAGGATTTGTTGACAATAACAAAAATAGATAATATTGCCAGCCTTTTAAAGTGTGTTTAAGACCAAGTTTAAGACACATCTGAAAACAAAATACACGAGACATTAAACCAGGGAAATAAGAGAAACAAGTGTGTAAATGGGGACTGTAAAACAAAGGAAGCTATTTTTATGAGTTAGATAACAGAAACACTAAAATTGGGGCTGGGAGCGATGCACTCACAGTTTATGATGACATCTAGCCCTTGCTTTAATGCTGAATGCTCTTATTGTATGTCATCTCTGCTGACGTGCCCCTGCGCAAGGGATCATTTGCAGATGCTTAATGGCCAATACTGACACACAGTTATTTTTCTAGGCGGCTACAGAGTGTAAATGTAAGGGATTCTGTGATTGTGAAGCAGGATATTCTTTAAAAAATATTGTGAAACTTCACCTGGGTAAATAAATACTGCTAATAAAAATATACAATACAAGCCTTATTTGAATAAAACAAGCTTCGCTCAGCAGATATTTGAATAGTAAGAGAGAGAGCAGAACACAGCAAAGCACTTCCTGCTCTGTGTGAGAACTTGTACTTACTAGAACAGGACGTGGTTAGCTTCGTGTCTCTCGTACCTGGCTGAGGTACACATCGACCTGAGACAGAGAGAGTGAGAGAGAGAGAGAGAGAGAGAGAGAGAGAGAGAGAGAGAGAGAGAGAGAGAGATGATGACTTTTTCTCTCCAAAAAATATCCTGAACAGATTTCTCTGACAATCCATCACATATCCATCCTAAACTTTTTCCTCAAAAAAGTGCCAGGCTCTCCCATTTTAGACTCCGTCACTGCTGTCTGTCAGCTCAGTGTTAAGGTGACCCGCTGCTCGATTTCTGGCTGCAGTCCAACATACATTTCACTTTCTTTGGTCTGAGTTGTGGAAGAGTTTTGCTGTGTCTTTGGTCCACTGAACCAAATCACAAGATAACGAGTTTGTAAACACAAGTCAAATGGACTCACAAGTCCTGTTTCTTGCTAACTGGAAAAAGACTTGGTCGTTTTTATCATTCATTTACCAAGCATGAGAAACTTGTCTGATGTCTATATCCGTCTCTGTGCGTCACTAAAATCCTCCACTGTGGATTTATTTCTTGTAAAGGCTTCACATTATAATCTCCCCCCATTCTTTGTTAGTTAGAGGGCTCTGACCTGCATTCTAATGTGAACACTCCTGCTCAGATGGCATTGTCGTCACCTGCTCAACTGAACCAAATGAGCAAAGAAAACATTCCAGACTTAAGGCAGAACATCTCAAACATGCATGGTATGAACATACGAACGTCTGAAAGGCACCTGAGCATCCTTTGAATGGTAAATACAAAGCGGAAAACCAGCTTGGGGCAACTGGCATTTGCAAAAAATTCAAAGCACATTTAAACCTGTTAGCGTAGGGTGCGCCACATATAACAACTCATGCAGAAAGTGGGCCTAAAGGCTTGTCTACGATAATTTTGGTAAACTGATACTGTGATTGACACCTTGTTTAACATCGGAAAATCAAAACTGAGAGTTAACAAAAATACAATGTCAGAGTAACACTGAAATTGTTTTTCTTTTTTTAAGTGAAATGAAAATGACTCACCTTAGCTGATGTTCCCGAAGGTGAGAGAGGACGTCCATGTGGTAAAGGTGGCAGTAGATGGTGTGCAAGTCCTGCAAGACAGAGAGACAATGAAATCAGTGTTAGTGAACATGTCACACTCCGCCAAGAAAATACTACATAAGAGAAACCATTAAATGGTCTCACATCTGCACATATACACACACACAAAGGGAAAAACTTCCCTAGGACATGCTGTGCACACATGCTGCCATAATCTGTGTTACCACTTGTGGGAAGCCATTTCAGAATCAGCGTTTACTGTCTTTTTTAAACAATATACATTTACACACACTGCTGCAAAATCTGCAAACTGCTGGGAGTGTGTGTGAGTATTTAAAAAGTGAAAGCTTTTAAAAGATTAGCTCATTGTTTAGAGTGTGTGGAATGTCTCAGCACCATGTAAATCACATCTAGCGCCGCACTTTGACAGAAGCCACTTGGACCATGCCACACACTGCCTATCAAATTGACACCCTCAAAGCAGACAGGCAGGCATACCACTTATGTACGTGCGTGACAGCAGTGAGACAAGCACAGATTATATCCACCCACGGCCTTAAAATAGTACCCTATCAGGGCCAGCTGTCAAAACATTAAGAGGCTGACAGAATGTACGTGAAGCGAGGAGCTTCATGTAAGCATCTGTAGGATCAAACAAACACAGCGGCTATTGAGGCCACAGGGCAACTACTTTTAACAGGTGGACTGCATGGCTGACTGGTTATGTACACACACATGGTCTCACACAGACACACAGATGGACACAAGCCAATGTATTACAGAAATGAACCCATAACTTATTTCCTTTTGGAAAGCTTCTCTACTTTCTATTCCAGTATAACCGACACTACACAGTATACACAGGATATTTTAAGAGACGAGTTTATAGTAAATCAGCAGGTTAAAGGAACAGCTCAACATTTGTTGCTAAAAGTTAGATGAAAGGATTAATGGCACCCTACGTATGGTAAATGTAAAGCCAGCAGATGGCTAACTTAGCTTAGCACAAAGACTGGAAACGGGCAAACGGGGGGAAGCAGCTAGTCCGACTTTGTCCAAAGTGAATAAAATCTGCCTACCATCACCTCTAAAGCTCTCTGATTAACAATTTGTAACTTGTTTGTTTGTAGAAAAACTGAAGTGCAAATCTCTGCTGGTTTCCTAGAGTGTTCGCCCCATGAAGGCCGAGTCCGCAGCAGCAACCCTTCAAACTTCAGCTATACTGCCAAATAAAGGCAAAAAAGCAAATAGGTCTAGTAATGACGAACTTTTCCTTTAAAGCACAGCCCATCTACTATAAGTTTGAACCCGAATCACTGATATGTCTATGTCTCTTTCTCCTTTCATCTCTTTTTCTGTGAATTTGTAGCTGCCAATGAAGAGATCCATCACCATCCATTTGTACATTTCCAGTACTTCTTGGGGAAATGAACTGCTAAAAGTATTCAACTGAGCCAAATGAGGACATTTAAACAAGTATTTCACTGCTGCAAAGATAAAACTGAGCCGTCTATGCAGTAGAAAGATGTAAATATGTTTGAAATTGGTGCTACATGACCAGAGGAAACCAAGAAAAAGGTCTGTAGCATTTGCTTCTGCTCAATAGGTAGAAAACCTACAACTAGCAAAATGCTCTGTGACTCACGGGACCAATAAACGCTCCCGCTGATTGGTGACAAAATGAGAACTTGGATGTTTTGACACAAGAAACAATATGGCAGCTGGCTGTTAACAAATTATCTCGAATCACAGTTAAACAGTGAGCTAAAATATGTGTTTGAAAACATCTGAGGTGAGAAACAGTCAACACAGTAACAGTACCATTGTTTCCATGGTGGTGGACATAAAAAAATGCGGAAGCATAATCTGTAGTTTGAGCAACAGCAGTAAAAGCCTCTGGATGATGTGTTTCGAGCTCAAAGATAAGCAGGGAGATCTGGGTCCTGGCAAGATGAAGGGAAGTCTACTATAGTTCATTTACACATGCTACCCACATTGTTGATACAAACTGGTTGAAAATCCCTTTAAACAATAAAATTCAAGTGTCCACCAGCCAACCAGGAGCTGCACTTTCAACTTCAGACGATTGAAACAAGAAAAAATTGTTTTCCCCTACAGTCATCCCTCTTCAAGATGAAGCCAAAAGCACAGCTGCAGTTTAGCAAAAACACAAAAAAAATGGGACAGCTACAATACACTAATCTGAACTAATAAATCAGAAAATCCCTGGGGGACAAATTCATATTTGCAGTGTGTTGCCTTTGTTGGAACACCGTCTCTCACTACTGGTTTTGTTTACATGGTGCTTAAGCAGATTGAGGATTTGTTTTCCAGTGTGAAATGTATCGTCAAGCATTTCACACAAATGCTGAACGTTTATGTGTACTGAGGGTGTGGAAGTCACGCCACTCAAAGATACATGCAAATATACAGACATTTTATAAAGTATGAAGTAATGGATTGTATGTTTTAACAGGTAGCAGCAGATAGGTTTTCTCTTATGAATGTTACAAAGCCCTTAAGCCATTTTAATGCCATTTTGATAGGGTTGTACCAGACTCCACAAATCTTATTAGTAGTGTCTGAGATTGGTGGATGAATTAAGACATTAATTAAAAAATAAATAAATGAAATAGAGAAACTGTTGCAGGGTATTACAGCAGTATTATAGCAATATAACATAATACAGCGGAGAGAGAGAGACACCAAAAGAGGAAAAGACCACGCTTTTCTTCAAGCATATAGTTTCAGATGTGTGCGTGCATGCGTGTGAACATGGCATGTGTGCACTAGTAAACTGTGTCAAGCAGTGGGAGTCAGCGGAAGCAGAGCTGAACACTGGAGACTGGGGAGCCTTTAATGCAATGGACCAGCACACCTCTGATGTGTTGTTGGCTCTGTCTGACACAGGAAGGAGAGGTTCAGGGGAGGAGAAGGAGGAGAGGGAAATAAGGAAACGAGGGAGTGAAGAGAGACAGCAAGCAGTCGGACAAAGAAACACACCAAGGGACAAAGACAGAAACAAGAAAGGGAGAGGGGGAATAAACATCAGATGTGAAGATATAGGTGAATACTAGTCTGCCAGGTTTGGTCCGTGAACATTCTACAACACTGCTCTGCTACCTGCGGGCTATCTTGTCACCAGTAATGTCACAGAGAAAATTAATAGACTTATTTATGGTGCTGGCTTCTCCTTGTGCTCGCTATGTGAATGTATAGGTGGCAGACAGGTTAGAAAGTCCTCAGGTTTGTTATGCATACTTTGCACAATTTCTGGAGATCCCAGGTAGAACTGGTCGAAAGAAAATAAATCGCCAACTATTTTGATATTCAGTGAAGTGTTTCAGTCATTTTTCAAGCAAATATATCAGACATTTTCTGGTTCCAGCTTCTTAAATGTGATCATTTGCATCTTTTCTTTGTCATTTATGATATTAAATGAAGAGTCTTTGGGTTTGGGGCTGTTGGATGGACAAATGAAGCAATTTAAAATCATCATGTTGGGCTGTAGGAACTTGTGATTGCATTTTTGACATTTTATAGCCCTAACAACTAATCAATTAATTGTAAAAGCAATCAGCAAATTAATAAATAATGTAAATGATCATTAGTTTCGGCACTAATCCCAGGCTACCATATGTTTTATTCCATTCATGTGATATTCCTAACTTTGTTTCTACACTAATTACCTGCAAGAAATGTCCAATCCACGTCCTAATGTTGCTACTGGAATACTTCTTTGTTTCATGATGAAGCGGTACTCAAGTTGTAGGTGCCATAGCATCTATGTTTGACTCAGAAACGGCGAGCCCTGCAAACGCTGTCTCTAAAGTTCCTGAACATTTGGAAAGTATGCAGAAGGGACTGTTTAAGACCCTGGAGTGGCATTTAGTCTTGGGTTCCTTCAGTCTGAACTAATTTCTAGGTTCCTCAAAAGGTTCTTGGTCCACTGGTAAACTTCCTAGGATGGAAATGTCTGATTGGACTCCCTGGAATAAAGTGATAAATAAAAAACAGGTATGCTATTCTTTTCACCATGGTTTCTGGATGGTTTTAGCACACTGGTTCTTAATTCTTTGATCCTATTTACGCTTAGATATATCTGTTAACTGATATTTAGAGGAACTGCCTTCGTTCCCTTTAAGAGGAAAGAGCAGCATGCACTGGAAACTGAGCGCTCCGTTAGAGCCATTTAAATAAGAGGTAGGCTAAACACTGACAGACAGAGAGCTTGACCTGGCCAGCTGCTTAACAGAGAGAGTTGTAACCTCCATTTACTGATCCCGAGGCATAAACAGTGAGTGGGGAGCAGCCATGGAAAAACCCAGTTCACAGTGGTGTGGAAGTGGAGCTGTATTGACTTCAACTCACAGTTAACTGGGTTAGTGAGCACAACAAACTGCTGCAGTAAGCACTCCTGTCATGTTGCTGAGCGTGCATGTGTGCATGTACAGTAAGTGTGTGGATGTCAGGACATAAGGGCCTGAGGCGACTGGCTAACATTGGGGCTCAGAGTAGATGAAACAACCTAATACCAGCCTCACACCTGGTTGTTGGCGTGTTCCTGGGTTCACGTTATTTTAATCAGTGACAACATGTACAACGTGGCCATGACACATCTATCTTGACTTTACAAATACCTTGGTAAGTTTAAAGACAGACAGACAAAGAGTTACACAGCTACACATGCAACTATACTATCCTATTCATTAAAGTGTGCTCAAAAATGTGTCTTAGTTAATGTGTATTTACTTGGATGTTTTAACGTCACTGTGCAAAATAATGTACGTATGTGCATAATTTGACACTAGAAGGCTTTTTAAACATTCATCTTCAGAAGGCAAAGAGTTTCTTTGTACAAACCTTAAAGCTCAGTTGAGGATATCTTATGTGCAAGCAGGATTTTGTAACATCACAATTAGTTTGGAGGTCCAATATGCAATTTAAGTGTGCTGCAAGAACTTGAAACCTCAAGTGCATATACACTGACTAATGGACTTTTTTGTGAAGCAGGACACATCTTGGTCCAGTGGTCAAACTTTTGAAATGAAAATCATTTGCATATTCATAGATTCAGATTTTTTCAATAAGGGAAAATTAAATTAAATGTGATTTTAAGTATTTTTACCGAGGTAAGCTAACATTTTTTTTTTTTATAAAAATGTGTCTTTTATCGCTGCTTCTGTATGAGCTATTAGCTCAAAATGCCATTATGGATTAGTCTATTGATTATTATGTCACTTTATTAGTTTGTAAAATTTCAGAAAAAAGGTAAAATTAGTTGAAAATGTTTTCCCTGATTATACGGTGACTCCACAGTATAATTTTTCTCAGCAAAACTTTGAAGCCCAGAAATATAAAGCAGCTAATCCTCATGTTTGAAACCAGCAAGCATTTGCTAAAATCAAGATTGGTAACTTATCACTATAACTGCAGCCAATCAATTTGCTGTCGTTTAACTGAAAAGAAACAGAAAACAATGGTAACAAGAAGTCTTGAAATACCCCACAGATAGCTCAACCTGCACAGCGACACCTCATATAGCACACATATGGATTTATTTTACTGCATGACTCTTAAACAACACACAGTGCTTCTACTACTACTACACACTCATGAATCCAGCTGTCCCCGTTTCACGTATTGATTAGTGTAAAGCAGGTCATCAATAGGCCCAGACGGGCAGATAGCAGGAGGTCCGAGGAGGGGATCTCTGTTTAGTTGTTTCAGTCGGTGGTGTCCCAGAGAGAGGATGGTAATGTGATCACTGCACCGCCCACGTCAATCTCTCTCTCTCTCTGTGCCCTCAATACATATATACACCGCTTGGACTTGAGCTGAGGGTGTGGTGGCTGCGGTCTGGGAAACGATTCCCATACTTTAATGTAGTAGTGTCAATCCACATATCTATTTTACAGTGGTGCCTCCAGTCCCAACCCACATGGAAAACCTAACCCCAGTGTAATAATTTTGGACCAAGTCACTCTCTTTTTTTGTTAAATATGCAGGATTCAGGTTTAGATGCTGGACTTGACGGACAGTAGTTCCTCTTTTTTATGTTGCATTAATTGCCACTGCAGCATTTCAAACAAGGTTTACTTTGTCTTAACATACAAACACACTAGTGGACACTTCCTGAGTCTACTATAAAGAGGGCCAAATCTTTTACACGTCCAAGACAACAGTTCTCAATCTCAAGAAGATCTAGGTTTACTTGTGCAGCTATCAAAGCCATGTGCTTCATTAGCTGCCATTAGCTTCAGGCCCAAGTGTCATGCATTGCTGTGTCATTGTCCTCCCCTTTCTCTGGACTCCTGAGTGACCTCTGACCTTTGGCCTGTCCTCCCTGAAGGCTCATGTGGTGGCCTGATGACCTCATTTGTGACTAGGACGTCAAAGCCTCAGGAGAGACATCCATTGACTCATCACCAGATGAAGCCGTAGCATTTTATTTCAACCCGCCTGATGTGGCCAAAATCAAACATCGGGAAAAGGATGATGAGATTCATTAAGAGTCTATTAATTCTTAAAATATAGCTTTGTTATTTTGGAGAGGGTTTGATCGCACTACACAATACTACTATTGTGATAATACTGCAAATGACACGGGTGACTCAGAGTATCTGAACAAAGACACATGGTTACTTTTGTTGCAGCAGTTCTCAGATTTTCGTGTTTTATTTAAAGTTACACATGGCTCCGCAGCACGAGTTTTACAACTGCGTGGTTGTCATTCAAGAGACAGAGGCTGTTTCTCCAGGTTGCTAAAAAGTCGACTCTTTGAAGATGCAACCAGCTACGGAAATATCTAAAAATCTACTCTAATCAGATCCTCAGAAGCGTAGCTGTCAAACTAAAAATAAGACAAATGGAGCTGATCAGTGATGCTCTGAGCCTGCTGTGCTTGTCCTGGTGTGTGTGTGCGCTGACAGACAGTGTATGTGTGACTCAGGTATAGATACAGTGCTGCTGCCACCTCCTGGCAGAAACATCACTCTCAACACTAAAATGAGATTTGGTCTAATAGATACTGTATGTCTACCTGCTGACACATTTAACTAATTTAAGTATGCTTAGGGCAGCAGCCATCCAGTACACATAAAAAAAATAGTTATAATAAAAATACATTACTTGAAATGTTTGCAGCCATGTACAGTATATTACTGCAGCAAAAAAGTGATGTGAAACCAGTTTGCTGCCTGCGTTAGAGCTGTCATGTGACCCAACCACAGACCATTCATCTTAATTTGGTAAAACTATTCTGTCTGCATTTGTACAGTAACAGTAGATGTGTATGTGTTTGTTTCTAGCACCTCTAACCCTGACAGGATGCTGACATTTTGTCATGGGGCCGCTAAAGTATGCATGTTACTCATACATAAACAAGCTGTGGCAGCACAGAACTGGGAGCAGTTGCACAAAAGCAAGCTGTTACAGTACATAGCTTGTCGTCCCACCCACCACATTTCTCCCTTTCCCATCAAGGGGCAGCCTACTAACACAGAATTCATGATATGTTGAGGCACTCCTACATGAGTAAGAAGAAACGCGCCACTGTTGTGCAATTCCAACTCTGGGGGCTCTTTTTTTAATTCCTAACCTGTAATTTGAGTGTTTCATCATGTATCAGGTAAGTTTAATGTCCCTTAGGCCAATAAAATCATCTAAAACCCTTAATGGAAAAGCATGGATGCCAATTTTTATACACACTGTTAAGAGCATAGTTTCTTTCATTTGCTGGTTTCAAGTTACATGCCATACATATTGGGTCACAGCCCTGTGGTGGCGAGAAAAACATTCAAAACTTGTCGCAAAGTTTAAATTTCCTCCACTAAATCTTCGTGAAATATTGACATTTCAGGAGGAACCAGGTCCGTCTGCAGCTGAGCCTGCCTTTGTACAGGGTTCAATCACCCCTCGGCCCACTCCCACCTCCACCAGAATGTACAGTATGCCAGCCGGGTCTGTCACCGACACAGAGAGGATATTGTGGACAGACGGCACAACACATCCATTCAAAGCAGCAGAACAAACAGCTTGGCTAACATCCTGCCTGCACAGCCAGCCTTTTAACATTTACATTACATAGACTACTGACTTCCCAAGCCGTAGTGTCAACATTGTGCTGGGCTATAGCATAACACGGCTAAAAGCCAGGAAACAAAATGCTTAAGTGTACGGTATAATCAAAACGCACATGTTTTAATACTTAGAAAAGTCTTTAAAAACATTCTATCTTGTATTTATGAGCCACAAAACAGTTTGTCAGAATACCAGGATTTAAAGTTGCTAAGAGAAATCCATTAGTAAATATTTTTAAACCACACAAAGGTGATTATATCCTCTCAATATAGCTATTATTTGGTATTAAGCCTTTTTAAAAAAAATAGGTTGAAAGTCTGAGTTGGAATAAAGCTCTCCATAAATTGCACATAAGTGCACAACTAGGAAGGCACAGTAAATCACCTAATGGTGGATCAAATGGGATAAATATTAGAGCAATAAAATCATGTACAACAGCCATTTAGCTTGAACATGTTTAAATATTTTGACATGGTCTGCATACAAAAACCACACAGCCCTGCATGTTTGAAACAAGAAATGTGACATCGAGTGTCTCTGTGGGATACTACTGAAGTTACTGCATCGTAAAACTTTCCAATACTCAGGCTGTATACCATAGAAACAGGTCGACTCTATAAACTGCGTCATCATACTGTCAGCCACATACTGTACTGTGGTACACATCTTCACAGTGGAGATGCTCTGTTTGAGACACAGTAATGGACTGCAAATAGGCCTGAACAGAAATGTCAGCCTGTCAGAGGTTGCATGAGATGGGGATTCAGGACGAGTGCTCAGTCTCTACTGTACCATAAACCTAAGTGAGCTGGTGAGTTGGTGGAATTAGATGGAGAATGAGTTTAAGCTATCTGTGCTTGTCATTTAAAAGGAAAGTTGTGACAAGCAGCTGAAGGGCCTGAACTCTACTAGTTCAACAAAGTAATGCTTTATGCAATGTCTTCTCTGTTCCCCCACCTATTTGGCTAGACACACTTGTCAGCAGTGTGTGGAGACACAGGCTGTCCATGTAAACACAGTAAGGAAAGAACATATTACATAACAGAAACATCCTACTCAGCAATACACTCAACAACACCAGGTTTGGAACACCTGCTTTTGTTTAAATTACTTTAATTTCAGTGTTTTGAGACCTGAAATTTATATAAGACTCTGCTTACACTTGATTTTATAACGAGTCTCTATAATCCGAACAAAAGTGGACAGCTGAGAGACATCACCGTTCACATCTGTGTCTATCATGCATCTCCTAGGTGTCCATCTGACCACTTGTGTTCAGGTTTTGCTGTTGCCCACATCACTTCCGCTAAAAGATCAAAGGGCCTCCGCGCACAATTCTTTGGAGGTCTAATACACATGTATGAACTATTCCAAACTGTGAATACACATGTGGTTTCCCTTGCACTTCAACCACGTATATAAGTGCTTCTCTCCATTCTTTCAACTGTTGGCACACTGTCACCAAACCAACCATCACATGCTTCACACTGACTTAGGAAGCCCATAGAGTGCCCCAGAGACTTCAGGCCAGCTGAGCAGGCTAACTTCCGGTTTAGCTCTGTGCTAACTTGAATCAGGTGCCTCATCTGGCTTTTGAAATGTTGTCAGACCGAACGATCAAATTCTGATCACAGAACGAGTCACTTTGTGGGTGTTGTGACATTCAAAAAAATGAATCTCTTTCACAATGTAAGTCTACGGGAAACAGTATTTTTGGGCACCATGGCATCACGTGACGGACCTCAAAGTCGTAATTCCACTGTTTGTCCACTGTCAAATTGGCCTCAAAGCCTGTGCCGTTTCTGGGGTTCTGGTCCTGCATTGATTTTGCTGTTGCTCCTTGTTGGAAACTACAAAAGATATGTGGTCAAACGTGTCCTAGACCACGGTGACAAGTGGTTTTAGTGATCAGATCACAGTGCATCTTGGTGGTCGTCTACACTTGACTTAGCGCTGGCCACTTATGATATGATCGCCCAAGATGCATTTTGAAACCAAGCGTAAACAGGGTCTACACAGCAGCATTAAATATGTACTATGAAGGATTTTCCTGTAAAATAAATTATAGACTTGTACAGAAAAGTAATCCCTCTCAATCCTCACTGATGACCCGCTGGCATGCAGCGTACTTTTCTGCAGGGACTCTGCCATCTGCCTGTGTTTTCTTATTTTCTGTGTTCTGTATGTTTATGGGCATGTACCCTCAGAGCGCTCAGGTGAGGTCAGGGCTTTATAAAAAAGTAGCAACCAGGTGCCAGACTGTAAGCAGCAGGCATCCAAGAGACACAGCACCAAAAAAATAAATCTGAAATGCAAACATAGGGAGGCAAAACGCCAAATATGAGTAAATCTGAAGTTGGCATTTACTTTAAGTTTCGCTGGTGAGAGTGTTAACAAACAGTAACCGACAACCCTGCATATGAAACCTTCACAAAACTGGTTATGTATACTATGTTATGCTGATAATGACAGCTGTGAGCTACAAGAGAAAGCTGAATATTTATTCTACTTTATAAAACATCATGTTAATATCAAATAAAATACAGCAGTAGGGAAAATATATATCCCTGGTCATTACTCACAGCTGCACAATCTTCTTAGCAGACAGCCCCAAAGAAAGCTTAACATCAAGCATGATATAACATTTATATTCCTAAAGCCTTAATGGTTTAAACCTACAAGGGCTGACAGGGTCAGCCATGATCCCATGGTATCATAACTCCAGACAGGATCATTATCCATACAGCGCATAAGCTCACTGACAATCCCCCGCTCCACTGCGCAGTACGGCCTTATCAGTCAGCATCAGTGTGAGGTTTCAAGTACACTTGCAGCACTTAAATCTTAAATCCCCCCCCCCCCCCCCGCTCTTTTTTGCTCACAGATCAGCCTCTTTTCTACTCAACAAAGAAATTATTTTCAGGGGCAAACCCAGGTTGAAGAGAGGGGCTTGAAACAGCTCACTCCCACAGACCTTTTTCAAACTCTCACCACAATGTGATCCTGCAGAATTAAACACACATGAGTCTGATCATTCCGCAAATCATTTAAAGCGTGGGGTGACAGTAGCCAATGTCTGCTAAGGGAAAACGCTGAAAACAAATACAGTGCAAGTCCTGGATCCTGAGAGTTTCCGCGCTGAAAACTAAAGAGGTGGGTTCATAAAAAGCCCAGTGACGACAGTCGTGGTGCTGGTGGTGGAGCGGGTTATGGAAACAGCGGGAAGGAGGGGAGGGAGAGGAGAGGGAACTTGGCTTGTACTCGACTCAGACGAACTGAATGACTACAGTTACAGTACATGCTTTCAACACAACAGCAAAACATGTGGAGTTGAAGGAAATAACAACCCAAAACAGCTAAACAGAAGCTGAATAGCCAAAAATAAACATGAATAGAGGGTATGAACACTTTCTCCTCAGAAGATGGTTAGTTAGAAATAAGCCTTTCAGATGAATCACTATTTCCCTCCCGGGAGGAATGCCAACGGTGCAGCATGGCAAATTTTCACCACTTTTTTTTTTTTTTTTTTTTTTTTTAACACACACACACACACACACACACACACACACACACACACACACACACTGTCACTTTTCAAATGCTGTACTATAATCTCTGACTCTGTATTGGGAAGGTCTGCTCCTCCTTTACTCCTACAAGAGAAAAGGGTGAGGAGTGAGTCTGGCCCGGAGAGCACCACACCAGCTGCCTTCCCTCCACCAGCCAAACCAAACAGCCACACACATACGCACAAAAACACTGCCACACAGAGATGGAAAATCTGACCCTTTATGTAATCTTAGCTGCAGATTTTTGCTGAAATGAATGAAGTAGGCATAAGTAGATTTTTCTTTCCTGTCTGCAATGAACTTTCTGTGGCATTGAGGACGAGTGTAAATTCTCATTTTAAAGGTCCAGAGTGAAGGATTTAGGGGGATATATTTGCAGAAATGGAATATAATATATTAGGTATGTTTTCTGGAGACTGCCATGTTGCATCGCCATGCTTCTAGAGTAGCCCAGAACGGACAAACCAAACACTGGCTCTAAACAGGGACATTTGAGTTTTTGTGTCAGCCATCATAGTTAGCAGCCCCTGTGTGATGAGCAGTGTTGGAAAAACACAAATTATTTAACGTAAATCTGCTTTATTCAGTCTGTTTGTTTTGGAGAGAAAGAGACCTCCGTGGAAAAGTCAGCTCCCGTTAAAAACCTACTGAGCATCTGGATCTTAAGTTATCGGAGAAAAAAGTGAGCACACATATGCAGGAGCTAGGCTAGCGACAAGCCGAACAACATCAGAGCAACGTGAAACTGCTTTATTCAGTGTTTTTACCTGTTTAAATCACGGGGTCAGTTACTTTTGGAGTAGTCTCGCTCACCAGACCTTTCTCAAGAAAAGAAAGGTCTGGCTGGGCCGACTCTCACTTTAAGATTGGAGAAAAAAAAACGCCCCGACTGCTTGTATTTCTTTCTACCAATCAAAATCGTTCTGGGCGGTGCCACAGCAATGGTGCGCTTGCAAAAATATTGCTATGTGGAAACAGGTTTTGGTGTAACACGCCCACAAAAATATCGCCTACAGGACGCGAACCATGGCAGAAAAATGTCTACATTCCCGCAAGATCAAACACCGCAAAAGTTAGTAAAGGATGTGTTGAAAACGGTTGAAAACTGCTACACAACCGGAGGTGGTAGGGCGGGACTTCAGCGGGTGGCTCGTTCCGCACAATGAGAGGCTGATCTATGCAGCGAACTTCCACCCTCTCAGACCACTTTTGGAGGGGAAAAGAACTCTGTAGATAATTTTGCTCCCATTTAAAACCTCTTAGAGGGGATTCTCACCTGTAGAAGTTTAAGCTGGTTGCAATCTGCAATCCTTACTGCTAGATTGAAATGAATATTACTACGTGAAAAGGTCACAGTGATGAAGCCCACCATCAATATCAACCTTTGACACACAGGGAAATTATATTTCATGTTTTTATGACTGTCTGTTATGTTCCATAAATATACAAAATGCTACCACTCATGCTTTGAAGTTGTGGGAATTTTAAGGATTCATCTTTGCTAATTACACTGCACCCTGCCCAAACTGGCTGTTGGGTTTCACAAATTTCAAAGACATCTTAAACACCCTTAAAAATAATTCACCACGTGTTTTCCACTCCCTCCTGCTCCCTCTCATTACCAGCTCATCTATCATTTCCCTTGTTTGACAAGAGTACAGTCTGCACCTTTGTTACATGCTCTCATTTACTCAGCCATTAGCATCACTCTATAGTTAATCTTAATTATTCAAGCTATACGTTTGGAGGGTTGGACACTTAAAGCTACTTAGCTTTTCATCAGCTGCCGTTTTAAACTCATTTGTCTTTCATGCTTCTGCCTCTCTAACTTCTTCCCCATTATCCCTCCCCCACTCTCTCTACTGGCTTCAGCAGTGGAGGACACACAGGCCAGAGGGCTTTATGTCTCTCCGGAGCTGCAGTTGTTAGAGACCGGACACCCAGAACTGAGCTGAACTCACACACTGTAGGTTTCAGCCAGACAGAGCTCAGCTGACAGGCAAAGTTTGAGGGTGGGCTGCTTAGTTTAGGCCAGCACACAAACAGAAATGTGCAAACACAAAAATGAAGAAGCATGTAAATGAATACTGCACTTCTGGTTCTCCGCAGGAGTTTAAAGCAGTCGATGCATGCAGCCACTTGGCCTCCGCATAGCTGTCGTCTACATGGCCTTATAGCCACAGGCGGGCTGTCAGCGAGCCAAGATATGGAACAGATAGCTGATCTCTTTCACCAATCTGTTCAGACAGGCAGCTCTGCTCCACTTCTCACACTCTCACTGCAGCATTAATCAAAAACAGAAGCGAGCAGCATACTGTAGCTGCGTGCTTTCAGACTATTTTAGAGTTTGCATAGGAGGCTGTGTGAGACTGCAAAGGCAAAAAGCACCAAGTGTCTTACAGCTGGCCTCGCTAGCTTTAGCTAGCCGATGGGACTTGAGGAATTAATTCAGCTTTTGTTTGGTTTAATGCAAGCCTCAGATGTTTCTAGAGCCCCCGGGGTTGTGTACAAAGCAGGTGAACCTGGAATGCATAGTTTCTCTCTACAAACATCAGCGAAATTTAACCACTACAAACACTTAAGAAATGGGCCTCATGTGTATGCTTCATTATTCTTGGTCAGATGAAAAAACAGCCATCATCCCTTAAAGGTTTCCTATAAATGGAGGGATAGGCCTAAAAGCCACCATTTGTGAAGGGGGTGGGGGAGGCACGGGGGCTGACGAGGGATTTAGTACAGCTTGTAAGAGTTAAGCCATAGACTTGAAACTGTATATTCAGTAGAGATGCTAAAATGAAATGTGCATTTTTTAATAGATGCAGGACAAAAGGTGACAATATGCTTAAAGACAGGTTTTTAAACTTGTAAAAACAAGTATAAGCTTAAAAATACACACTTAAAAAATACCAAACTCATCATGAATACAGGCATTTAGATGACAATCCTATCCAAATCCAGTTGTTCTGGTTGTTTCCCCCAGACAATAAAATAGCTCTGTGCATAACCATGGGGGCATGTGCCAACATTCCCATATAGTTTGAATACATTTGCATGGAAAATATCATGGTGTGTCACACTGAATCAAAACATCGGAAGCCAACACACCATGTTATCACAAAACTTACAGAGCCAAACCTCCTGTGACCTTACACTGACACAGACAAATCCCTGTGAGTGAATAGCTTCTTATCTGTGTAGACATAACCAAATGTAATTTCCAGTTAACTGTGGACTGACGGGACGGAGGACTATTTCACTGAGCTCACCGACTGCAGATCGGGCCACAGAGGCTGGCGAAAAAAACATTTCTCTCACTTACTCAGCTCTGGGTACTTAAAAACTTTCTCAGCCCTTGGACAAATATAGTTTCTGCCTTGAAAACCAGGCGAATGAAAAAAAAAAACGGCTAATGCAGTCCAGACCACCCCAGTTAAAAACAAATCTAACCATGGTGCATCAAGCCTTGGTGCAACCTACACCAAGACAAGACAAAACAAGAATGAATCCAATAGCAATTAAAAGACTGTATATCAAACACACACTAACAAATGTCAATACACTAGGCTTCTACTTTTGGTCACTGGGAAGAACAACTCAAGGGACTGACGGTTAATCGCCTGCCTCAAGAGCACTAAAGAAGAGTTTACACAAGGGCAGTGTTTCTCTGGCTCTAATTACTGTACAAGATGACACAATTAAATTGTTGAGTTGTGATGTTTGTGTGGCACAAAGCTTCAGACTCGGGTCAGATTATTTTCAAATGTAACTTAATGGAACTCAAATATGGCAGTACAGCCGGGACGGGTGTGAAAGGCCAGGGGCACAGACTGGGTACAGGTCTTGGTTTCAGGCCTGTGCAGAACTCTAGTAAGAAATCAGGTAGGGAAAGAAAGGAAGTGACCTCGAGCTCACCTGGCAGAGCCCTCTGTTGACAAATGTTCCTAGCTTTCAGGATATTTAAACGCAAATTAGAGCCCGTTTAGACCTGGTAGTAACGTAATTCGGAGATCTGAAAGACACATCACTGTTCACACCTGTGTCTATCATGCGTCTCCAGCCGACCACTTGAGATTTCGTTACTGCCCCATCCACGGTTGTTTCGCCCACACTTTGGCTTGCTGCTCTTTAGCATGGTTGTTAGTCACGTTAGCGGTTGTGTCAGTACAGCTGGAAATATCGCTGTTAGCAGAATTCAACACGTCTCCCTCCATAGGGCAAAATGATGGATGGTCATGCAACACTTAGTTCAACACGACATAAAATGAGTAGGTTATAGAGCATAAGCACAGTCACCAAAACAACCACCACGTCCTGCACTCATTATTGGGGAGGCATGAGGACACACTGTTTATGCTACAAAAAAGTCGGTTAATTGCATGGTAAATTAAAAGGGAGACGGTAACTTTTCCGGCCGCGATTAACTGCCATATTCATGCGGGTTTGTTTTCCTCCTCTCTATCCACCAAAGAAACTGGACGACAAGAGCGTTCACTGCCGTGCATCGTCTGGCAGCCAGGTGATTTGGTTCATTAGCGTAATGAACGGAGGGAAAGCTCTTGTCATTGAGTGTCTTTGTCTCTGTGGGGGAGGCGGGGCTATGGGCTACACACACACAGTGCGATCTTCGTGAGGGGGAGACAAGGCGGAGAAAAAACAAACAGAGAGTTGAGCGTTAAGAGAAAGACATGGAACTTGTTCCTAAACCAAATGCCACGGCCCCTGTGTGGGAGTGTTTTGGATTTAAACCAAATAACAGAGGGGAGCCCAGTAATTTGGACGAGCCGGTGTGCCGGGTTTGTTCTAAAACCATCTCAACAAAGAGTGAATACGACCAACTTAACTGCACACCTGAGAGTGAGAGACTGACAGTCTATTTTTTTGTATTTATAAAGATCTTTATTTATTTATTTTGTATTTTTACATGTTATTTCGGATATTTAAATTTTCTTTTTTTGCATTCGTAAATATTATTATTAAAAAAATGTTTATTTCTCTTTAAAAGGGTGCGCTTGCATCAATATGCCTTTATTATCATTAGGTAAGTTTAAAAATGGTCTAAAAACAGCAAAATTACAACAATAACAAAAATGGTCTTAAAAGCAAAATATTACGCAATATTATCGCTTATTGCAATAATTTCTGACGCAATTAATCGGCCAGCAAAATCTATTATTGTGTTCATACTATTCTTATGTTCTAGGTCACTGATCTAAAGTCAAGTTTCTTAGAAAATCCTGGTTTAACTTGTCTCAAACATTAGCATGTGATCTGGCGGAGCAGACATAACAGAAAATTATGAGAATACATATCTGAAGGCAAATGCATAGAAGAATTCACCACAGAAAATCACTTAAGTACAACAGCACATTCCATCTGACGCCGCCATGCACAGTCATCACTATTTTTTTCGTTGATGGCAGATACAGTAAGTGATCACTGACATCACTGAAGCCTAACCTCACTTTGACCATCTCACAGGATATGTGCATGGAAGTTGTTTCCATATGGAGGGATCAATCTGTCTCCATCTGTTCCTCTGACATGCCTACTTTACTGCTTTGTCTGCTCACAGTTGCTGAGTCAATGGACTTCCTCTCATGGAGCACAGCCCCACTCATCCTTTCCCTGAGTCCTAAACACACTATCAATCAGGCCATTGAGGCTGAACCCTCATCAATGAATGGGACTGGGTGGGCACCTGGAGCTGAAATTGGGAGCAGACACAGTCACTTCCCAGGTCATGACCTCTGCTTGGGTTGTCATGGCATCAGGGAAAGCACTTTGAGAGGGAGAGTTTACAAATGACAGCACGAAGGTGGGAATCAGCCTGGATTTTGAAATAGATTGTTTTGTCATTGATGCTGAATTAATTCAGTGACAAGTGAATGTGCAATTTAGATGCAGTTTTTAGTCTTGCAAGAAAATCTGCAACCTGTTGCTGCTGCCTCTTTGCAGCAATTTGTCAGAGCTTGAGCACTGGAAATATCCACCATTAAACTACAGAGGCCTCCTCCAAGTTCTCCCCTGTGTGTTAAGTTACGTTACTGAAAGTTGGAAGGATTGTGGCAGCTTGCTATATGGTTAGTACATTGTTTCTGCGTTACACTTATTTAGGAGTTTGCTCACAGCAAACACAGATTGTTTACAGACAGAACAATCATTGGAAATAAAATCTCTCACATATGTATCTATACATAATCAAAATCATCTGCAAAGTCTGTGCAAAAGGTCACTGAACTCATCAATATCAGGACAGCAGTTTCTTGCAATCAACCTGGAGCTAAATTAAAGATGATAAGAGGAAATCTAGGCAGAGTACTTTGTAAGCAATATCTTGGTGATCATGTACTGTAAGGCCAAAGAAAGTCATAAAAACGAGAGACACTGGCATCGTTTTTAGAGATTTTAAAAACATGTTGAAAAAGCATTTTAGGAAAGAGAGGTGACATGACCCAGTTTTTCTCCGCCTTGCTGTAGATGCACATTTTTGCACACTGGGCTTACATAAATGTGTCAGTTATGGTTCAAACGTGTAGGCCTATCTGTCTGATAAGAATGGAATGAGCTGCTATGATTTGTTCTGATGGAAATGAGTGATAAATGTTGACTGTGACAAAGGGTAGGCCCGGGCCGCAGATAAGAGCAGCACGTACAGTAGTTAAACCTGGAGGATAAAACTTCAGACAAGGAAATTACATTATTTCAAAACACAAAAGTGCATAAATGGCAATTCAGAGTTAATCTAGAGGTCTCATACGAAAATGTATATATTCTGTCACCAGCAGCTGGCTTCAGTTTATCATTTGCTATCATCTGCTCCTGGCAAAGGCCATAGCGGCTGCTTTACCAGATATCGTTACACCCAGCCTTTTGTGAGATCTGCAACCGAGCAAATATTGACAGGCCTCTTTGATCTACTCCCCTATTTCTGGGTACTCTTTCATCACAGCCATTTTGTGATTGTTAACTTGTTAATTTAGTATTTTTGCAATCAGTTTACTGCTAACAAACTAGCCATCATACTAGCTGCCTGAGGCTAATGTGTTGCTATTACAACATTCTTATCAACTGTTTATTTATTGTTGGGCTGTTGTACATTTTACCTAATCTATTTTTATTCTATTGTTAACTCTGTGTACATTTACTAGGGCTACAACGTACAATTTGTCATATTATTGATTGATCTGCTGATTTTTTTCAGTGTTGTTTGCATGAAAAATGTCACAAAATGGTAAAAAAAATTAAAAATACAAATTTCTAAAGCCCCAAGGTAGACTCTCAAGTCAGTCTTTAGACACTTTGCTTAACTAAAGACTGATGTCTTTCTCCCTGATTTTGTGTTTAGATGGGCGGATACAATTTCAGAGTTTTAAAAAACTCCCTACGTTGCAGAACCAATAGTAAATCTGCAGGACGGTCCTTCGGTGGCTTGCTGAACTCTTGTGCTCGTAAACACAGTCTGACTGCGTTAAAAGTTTTAAACAAAGTCGCTGTAAGTCCTTCATTTCCACAATCTTGGGGACTGAGCACACGTTTGATAAAACAGATTAAATCTCTCGGCATCCATTTTCAAGCTCTCTGTGTGTTTGTGTCCTTGCAGACGAGAAACGGGGGAGCACACATTTCTGGGAGGGCGTGTCCTTTTAAAAATGCAAGAGCTGTTGCTTTGTTGCTGACACAGGCAATGTGAGGCAATGCAACAGTTGGCCTACCTCGCCACTGGTTCTTTGATGTTGATTTGGTGTGTCTGGGCCTTTGCTAAGTCCTGCCAAAAGCAAACTGGCCAATTAAAGCGTAGCATCAGTCAGCTCCAACACAGAGTCCAACAATTAAATGGCTGTGCTCTATAGACTCTCATGCAATCTTTCTAGATTTTCTTCAATTCCAGGCTGGTTTTGTGTTAAACATTGTGCCTGGGGCCGTACAATAATGATACTCTCTACCCAGAGAGTTTGGAAAAAGATATAAACGTTGGTTAAACGTCAGGCTAAAAGTTGTTCCTAAGTTAGCACTTAGCTACTAAAGGTATTTAGTAGTGTGAATAAAGACCTACTCTTTACTGTTGTTTTACAGTAACAGTGTTGTTTCTTAAATTGACTGCCTGCCGTCTCAATCACCAGGTGATGTGATAATTCACGTTTACACTTTGATTTGTACGATTTAGCTTCTATCTTTATCTTTTTAATCTAATTTCACTGTTGACTCGGTTTGACATCCTGGATATATCCTTTAAACACGCATTGTAGATATTTAGATAATATTTCTTCAAGGAGTGCATGTAGTGACAGTGGGGGTCCGTGCTAGCACTGACCGCTTTACGCACTATCAGCAGCTTACAATAAAGGCATGGGGCTTAGCCAAGGGTCAATTTTGAGGGCCTTTAAAGAATCGCACTGATGAATTATATACAAATGTTTGTGTTTTTTTAAAGTTTTAAAGTTGACAGCACGTATCAAGGTCAGAAATAGGTCATGGCTGCTGACAATGTGTGGCCACCCACAAGAATAACAGAAACTGAGCTACAATCCCTTGGTGAGACTGCATTTCAATGGCCCCACACTGGAAAAGTTGAAGAATGTATACAAAGTCTTGAAGGATGTGTAGCAGGTGTGCCTCTTTGTACAACCTTCCACCTGTGCACTCTGCCAAGAAGTACAAAGTGGCTTCCAAAAAGAATCCATGAAAAACACGTGAAAGGCAGAACTCCAAAAACCAAGTAAAATATTTTTGTCACAATGTTCGGTTTAGTCAGGAGTTGCAGCTTCATCAGGATCATGCTCTATTAAAAGACCTTGGGCTGACAATGCCAGCACAAGGAAAAGCTGAATGTTACATTATTCGTTGTAACTTTTTAATCAGACGTGCTGATTCTATTTATAGAAATCTGAGCATTTAACAAGACTATTTGGGGATTTACAGAGCCATGGAAAAAGGTTGGCTTTGCAATAATGTCTGCATTACAAGTACAAAAGCTGACTAGTCATTTCCTCTCACAAAATCACAGAATACATGAGCTGCAAATCTGATTATCTGGACGTCAGGGAGAGACATAATAAACAGCAGAGATATTTGGACAGACACCCTGCATGTCTAGTAACTGTTTATAAAGCTAAATATAAACCAGTGACGACACCCACTCACCATTCACAATGTACTTTCGGAAATGGCAATGGGAAAGGACGCTTTATCAGTTGTAATTGGTGGATCTAAATTAGTCATGCCAATTACCTCTCATTGTATCCGTGTGTACGGTTGCTTCACATTACTCAAACTACTCACAGACCAGTCACACACACGCAGTGGAAATGACGCACAACAGCCACACAGACAAACACACAGAAGCATTTTTAATCTTTGGTCTTCAAAGTCCTGACTCATCTCAACAGACTGCATAACTCACTGTCAGTAGCTCAGACCTCTGGAGACGATCTGTGCTCTACCCTTGCCCCGTTCTTGACATTTTTTCTCTTCATGGGCAAAACAAAGACAAGTTCAAAATAAGAAAGCACATCGGTTCTTTTTCCAGGTAGCGCTCCCTCGTGTATCAGCACTGCTTGGCTACCGTAAGGAATGCTGCTGCTGTTGACTACAGCCCAGTCTCTGAGGGATTTACAGGGCAGGATGATTGAAACCTACACAGTGCCTGTGCTCTTCTGTACACTCCCCACATAGGGAACATATTTCACTGTGGTGGCAACACACGAAAGCATTCAAAATCCTGAAGGTCAAAAATGCAAGAAAAAGAAGCCATGTGTGTAACACACTAATACAGCTTTGTTGCATTTTTAGACCTTACTCTCTGTGGCTTAATGGAGATAGTGGGGTCAGGACTGGATGTCTTTTGCCATAGTGGCTGATTGAAACTAACCCAAAGTGTTATATGGTATAAACTACACAGTGAGAAGAGCTCAGTGCTTCAACAGATAGGCAGTTACCAAATGGATGGGACGAGGAGGAATAAACTGTAAAAAAAAATATTCCCATCATTTGTTGCAGTTCAGCTATTGTGAGAGTGTGGCCTGACCAAAGGCGATCACAACCACAGGATTTATATTTGGAGTGAGGAGTGAGAGTGTAACTTTCTATTGATTTCAAAAGCTATTACTTTTATTGCTCTGTGAAATTGATTTTTCATTCTTTCCATATAAAGTTTGAGAGTTTGAAAAGGGTTTGGTATGACATTGGGGGTGACAATGACTTTCATGTAATGTTTTAAACAAGCCAAGTTAGCCCTCTCAGCTAATGTGTGCTAACAACACAAAGGATGGATCAGAAATGTGGAACTTTTTAGCCGAAACATAATTTTTTTTGCCGATATATCAAACAAAAGCCAGAGACTGTATTAAATTAAGCTGCTGTGAGCTGTAATTTCACCACGTCTAAGCAGAAGGCAGAGGATAACGTTCTTTCAGAGCCTGGCCGGGCAAAACCTCTCTCAGCTGCCTTCGTCCAACTCAGACTCACTATGGGTCTGTGTCTGCAGCTGCCTGTACCAGAGAGCAGTGTTAAAGAGTATGGCGCTCACTCTGCAGCTAAATCTGGGGACTAAAAAAGCCTCAGAAGGACAATGACAAAAAACTAATTAATTAATTAATTCTAAAAAACTGCTCAACTTCAAGAACCTCAGTTGACTGAGGGGTCTCGGACTGATTATTGGTCAGTTTTCAACGGGCAGCCCTTCCCTGAATATTTCTTGTTTTAAATAAATGTTACTCTGAGAGGTAATACACATTTAAATTTGCACTTATGATTCCCAAAGTAAATGTGACCATTAATCCTGATATTGTTTCAATAATTCTGTAATTTTTCACAGTAGAAAATGTTGCCATATTCTGGTTCAGTCTCTGACTCTCAATGACAGTGCAGAAAAGCGGGCAGATTTGTTAGACCTGAAGATGCTGACCAATCAGAGAAGACCAGGCTTTTTCAGGAGGGGGGCTTCAAAAGACAGGCACTTAAGCAGGGTGTCTCAACCATAAAATGGTGTATGGGTAAAATCGCTGTTGAGTTGTTATCTATCAAAGCAATAGGATTTATTCAGGTAAGAACATTATGAAGAATTGCTTTAGTGGGAGATTAAATTGCCAATTCATCTTGCAGCTCTTGTAGCATTTTGAAAAATTATAACTTGTACAGAAAATGAAAACTGCATGAGTTATCGTGAAATTTCATAGTCAGGTTGACTGTACATCTTCACTCTGTTCTGCTTATACACTTACGGTAGAATCACTGTCCCTTCGACCAAAGTCCTTTAGACCTGGACAACATTTTTTAACATCTGGAATTTTATGATAAAATTAATGAAAAAATATATATTGCTTATGTTCTTTTTCTGATATCACTCAGATATCTATTGTAACCTTGCACCCAAACACACATTCAGACTCTGACATACATACTTGTGTAGCACAATCAGCACAGCACACTTGCACAAACAAACACACACAGCTGGAGGTATCTGCTGCTTTCCTTTTTCTGACACACATTCCAGACCAGTTTTGCAAGGTCATAAAACTGCTTTAATAAGAGTACTGTGGCAACAGGTTCTTGCACAGGCTGCTTCTAGACCTACTTCTGCTCAGAGAGAGAAACAAAATAGTAAAAGAGCCGAGATTGAAGCCGGCTTTCTGCTATGATGCTCTTTTAGTGCTAAAACAATAAGAATAATTTTAAGTCCTTTGTCAGGTAATGAACATTAGATGAGTTGCAAATGTCAATACTTGCATTACTTGTTTGTGTTGTTAGCTTATTTCTTATGTATTGCTAGCAAGTAGGGCTGGGTATCTTTTAAAAAGTTACGATACCATTACCAATAACCTTAAAGCAATAACACCAATAGAGTATTTCATGCGATACCTACAATGTGACCCAAGTGTCCTGTAGTATACCCTAAAACTCTAATTAATACGCTAGGCTTTTATTTGGTTCAATCACTGAACTCAACAGGCATAAACATTAAGAATCTTCCATTTGATCCAGCTCAGACAGACAGAGCACCAGAGAGATCGTCTGAAAACAATATTCACAACTTGGATTCAATTTTTTTTGAAAACCCCTTTTGGTTTTTTTGATGGGTTGACCCTCATGAACTAAAGGACTATAAATAATTGCGGAATGGACACATTCTGAGTTTATGACCTCTTCAGAGGTTGGCAGTAACCACTTTTTTCTTCTCTCTTCTTAACCAAGCCAGTAAATCTGAATGAATTATACTCTGGCACTCAAGTTTTCTTGAAATACACTGAACAATTGAATTGTGCATTGTGATTTGTGTACTTAAGCTCAAGAGGACAGTCAGCAACCTGGTGGGCTTTAAAAGGATTTATATTCAAAAAACTTCTATAAATATGAACCGATTCGCAATGTCAATGGCAAACAGACCCGGCACTGAATTGTGACCTGGGTTTATTTGTCAAAACGTGCAGCAAAGACAAAGGGACTCTGCATTTCATTGGGGCTCAGCTTTTAATTGAAGCTTTACAGTAGCCAAAATTTAACGTTTTGGTGACATCTAGGCACTCCTAACTTAGTCAAATTCACCACAACTGCGGCCCAAAACGGATTGAATGCAGGTATTGTTTGACTGGAGGTGCTTCGATACTACTTGGTATCAGGTTATTTAGGTTGATACCTTTAAGGTATCGAGTACTGATGCCCAACCCTGCTCTTATGTCATAACTTTATGGTCACAAGGAATTACACCTCTGACTTTTGCACTCCTTAGTGTTGGCTGTTTGTTCTTTGTTAATGCATTAATGGAAAACCAATCTGAATAACTGCACCAACCAACCAGGGGCCGAGGGTGTAATAAAAGTGAATATTTCTACAGTCTGCGTCACAGCAAATAAAGAAGGGCATATTTCACTATGAAGGCACTCAGAGAGCTCAGGCCTCTGCTGAGGCATAATGCCCATTCTCACAATGTTAACTAAAGTGATGTTCATCCGCCTCATGATTTGGATCCGCTCCGAAATGTAATCAGTCCTTCTTTGGCCCATGCAACACCTTTCCATCAAGTTTTATGAAAATTGAGCCAGTAGTTTTTCTGTGATCCTCCTGCAAACAAACAGAACCGAACAAAACATAACCTTCTCGGCGGAGGTAAACATACATGATACACCATACTGGCAAAGATCCCTCAAACTGAAGTTGCTTAATAGCAAGAAGATAGATACCCAATGATATATGGTGTTGAAGAAGATCGTCAACACCCCATAATCCTAATTTCCAAAGAAAAACCACTCAACTCTCAGTTAGTCTTCAGCTTGGTTTGGTTGAAGCAATAAAACTGCCACTAAGGGACACTCAAACAACTTGAATGCCTTTCTTGACACAACAGGTAGCCTTGTGAAGAAAGCAAATGATCAACTGATGTTCAAGATGTCAAGGTAACTATGTCAGTGGTTGCCTGAACTATGTAAGGTGAAACAGGTCAGAGCTGACGGTATCTGTCTCTTCACGCCTGCTGTGCTGCGTGGAATGTAGCTACCCTCCCCACATCACATACACAGAGAGTAGCACCCACACGCTACACTGTTTGTGCATGCACGCGCAGGCAAACATGCGCGCACACTAGGAACCCTGGGCTGCTGTGCTGTGAGGGTGGCGGTACCCACAGGAAAAGCTGACGTGTTTACATTCAAACAATACCCAGCAGGACAAAGCCCGGCTGTTGTTGTGGTCCGCTGTGTGAATGCGGGACTTCAAAACAAGCTTTTAGAAAGCCAAGCTATTAGACACTTGGCATCACAAGTGCTTCTGTTTTACTGGCAAGCTCATAATTAAATAAGTAAAGTAAACAGGGGATAACAGCATGACTAAGGCAGTGAACACAAGCCAGAACTTCTTATGACTACTGACCGACTATCCTTGCAGATTTCTTTATTTTGCTTAAAACAATCACACATTTACTTTTTAGATTATTCGAACATTGCTTGATCTATAAAATGTTATAAAATAAGAACAAATGCACTTCATAAGTTCCCGGAGCCCCCTATTTTGTCTAAACAACAGTTTAAAAAAACCCAAAGTGCCCTCTTCTCATGCTGAAAAAGCTTAAGCCAACAAATGCATGCTTAAATATTCCTGTCAATCTAAAAACCAATTGCTATTTAGTCCACTGTTTTAACCAACTATACCAAAGCTGTATTGTGCAGAGCAAGGTTAAAGTGAGGGTATACTATGCAGGAACTGTCAGCTACAGTTTCGCCAGCAAAACTGAAAGCCAACCCCAGATTCACTCTCATTTGCTATGGCTATTTGCATTTTTTCTGTGCTGTGTCTGCAATTTTCTTAGCTTCCTCTTGGGTGTGTGCTGCCTACGGTCTGGCACCTGGCCGCTTCCTTTTTATAAAGTCTGACCTCACCTGCAGGCTGTGCCCAGAAACATCAAAATAAGAAAAAAGAAGAAAATACAGACAGAGGGCAGAGTCTCTGCAGATAAATACACCACCACACACTTCTAGTGGGTCGTAAGTGATGATTGAGAGGACTTTTGTACATGTCTGTACATTGTTTTGTTTTTTTTTCTTCCAAATGCCGTATAGTATACCTTCAAACTAAATTGTTGAATCAGCGGGCTGCATGCAATATCATCTACTACTATAGGTATTCCATATACTGCCATATACAGTCCATTAAAATGAACTTGAAAGATCACTGCAAAGAGAGGTGGGTCATCTGTTTATAACTTTTAATGTGTCAAGTCGCACCCAAAAAGTCCTGTCTTTTTCATTACCTCATGTGATGAACTGTATTTTCACTAGGTTAAAGTGTGTCACATCACCCTGTTGCTGTTTCTCAGGCTTCACCAGGCAGCTAATATATATACACACACATACATAGTGGCGAATTGGTGTCGCAGATTTTTGAAACCAACAACCACAAACCATAGAGCTGAGATGACCAAGAACTTGCTCACAAAACTTGAGTCACTGCAGTTTTTTTAAGCGTCTGTCTGCCCTCCAGTCCACAGGCCCTTCAGCTCAGTTAGGAGGGGCCTTTATTGGCTCCACAAGGAGAGCCTTCAGTGCTCCAGGTCAGGGGAAGGCTGAGTTTATTCACCCATTTAAACACAAACACACATACACACAAACACGCTGTCCTCCAAGGCTTCCCCCTCTCTGTCTGTTTCACACACAGACTCCTCTGTATCCTTTTAATTTCAGACTCTCTCTCAACCCTGCACTTTGTTGGCACATCCAGGTTTGTTGATGTTGTTACTGGCATATGTGTGCGTGTGTGTGTTGCATTTACGTCATACTGGATTTACTGAAACTTAACTGGGCAAAAAAATCAGCCTCAGCTTGAAGATGTTTTTTTAAAAATCTCCTTCTTGGGGTCACAAATGTTGCCAAAGGGCGACACTGTCAGCACACATGGCAAAACATACATCTACGTATGTTGGCAGTTCAAGGTTATAAAAATGTCAGCTGTATGTTAAAATAACTCAGGGTTGTTGTCTTGGAAGTGGACCTTAAAACTTCTTTAAAGCTCTAAAAACATATTTTCTCAATCAGTGTTGTATTATGAGCAATGGTTCCACACAAACACACAATTTCCTGCCAAAGTCTTGGTTATTCTAAATGGGAGATTTCTATTTTTTTTTACTGGTTTGAAGTGGTCAGTCAGAATCTGATGACAGCTGACGGGCTGTGATCAGTGTCAATCAAATCTAATCCATACCTACACCAGTCCTGATGAGGCAGTAAGCAAAGTTTTTGCCATGCCACGATACTGACATATGTTACATGTCATATGTGATATATGTCACCCTAAATACTTTACGTTACGTTAGAGACAGAAGTACTTATGTAATGCCAAACCATGATGTTTGTTTCTAAAAGTGACCACGTAGTTTTCTTGCCTAAACCTAACTAGAAAATTTTGGAGTGGAACTGCAAGCGTTTCATGACACTGAGGAGGTGATTCAAACTGTGATCATTATAACAGTATTATGAGTCGTTCTGGGGGCTTGTCATAAGCCCTGCTTCCACTTTTGGTATGGTACCTTTGGGTCCAAAAGTAACCCTTCAGACATGGTACTTACACCCTAGCGTTTCCACCACAAATAGTATTCTTAAATGTAGTCGGGGTTGTCGTCACTCACTGCTCCATCCAGTACTCATTGTATTTCCTCATTACTGGTGACACAGAGGGAAGTGTGCGCCTTTCTTTATCATCCACAGAACCAGGTTGCACACCGACATTTAACAAAATAAAATAAAACAAGCTGCAGTGAGAGTCTCTCTCCATGGGATATTGAAAAATAGTGGGTTTGTGCATTTAGTCCTTCTCAGGCAAGCTCAGGGGTTTAGTGTTGCCGTAGCCCACACAATGCTCCACAACTCTTTTTTTTATCTCCATGTGAGGATTAGAATATATGGCATTCAAATAACTGGACCGAATGCTTGAAGATCCATTCATTACTAAAAGTGTATGCCACAAAAACTAAAGAACTGGTCAAAGTTATTAAAGAGAAATTTAAGGTGCGGTGATGGATTCACGTCATCAACTCATGCATTGAGTAACGTTACAAGTTCACGTTCCACCTTAAAAGTCGCCGGCAGTCAGTCCGGTGACGTTATTTTTTACTCCGACTACAGGTACTGCGAGAGGCAGCAAAACAAATTTTCATTTTATAGTTACAGTAATAAAACTCTTCACAGTATGAGCAGTGGTTACATAAGCCCCAAAACCAGCCACAAGTCAGCACTGAGCAGAGACCGTCCGCTATTGACCAGACATGTGGACAGTACGAAGCGGTTCCATTGGTACCATCCACAACTTTTCACAGTGGAAACGGAAAAGAGCATACAAACTTGACTGAACTACACTGTACCGTACTGCTCGGTGGAAAGAGGGCTATATAAGCCATTTTGGAAGTCAGTGGAAATCGGCCTACTCTGTTGTTTAGGTATGGAAGAGCATCGGATTAACTGATTGTTGCCGTGATCTTTACAGAGTTGCCGCCATGCACTGTTTTGGTGTCTGATCAGCTGTGAAACTCATGGATTTATGATTAAAACTGAACCTCCTTGTCACCTGTACCAGCTGTGTGTGTTTTCTTTATTTAATTATTATTATTTAGGGAGTGCTATTTTCAGTCTGAACACCCTGTCTGTATCAATCATGCTTAAAATTTGCCAACTGCTTCACTCAGACATCGTTTTTGAACATGTATACCCACAAACAAACTGCATCCTGTCATGTGCTACACTGTGACGCTCATTTGACTCGACGTATTCCGCAAACAAGGTATAAATGACAGGCATATGGGTCATGGCTTCAGATAAAAATAAATGAACAAGTAAGATTTCCTTTTTTTGTAGCAAACCAATGTTGTTTTGTTTTCACTCTTTTTCCTGATGAACAAGGCGTGTGGTTTTTTATTATTCTCCTTCTCTGCACTGTGGTAAGGAAGTTAATTTTAGAACATCACACACATGCAGGTGCTCTATGACACGTAATGAGTCTTGGTTTGTATTTCCCCTGTCTTCACTCAAATTCACTCTTTCACCTCATAAAATAAGCACAAAGCCCTCACACCCACTTTCTAGTGCTCCAGCCCTCAGCCAACTCTCTCAAGATTCATTTGAAGTTTTCTCTGGATCCAACTTTGCCTGCTGCTCTCATCTTATTCTCTCAGCCCAGCTTTTGATTATGTGTAGCTATCTCTCTCTCTCTCTTTCTCTCTGCTGACTCTCCAGCTTTCTCAATTTACACATCCATATCTCCCCCATCCCACCTCTCTCAGCCATCTTTTTTGATTGCCTGCCAGCATCTCTCTCACTTTCCCTCTTCCTCAATGCCTGATCTTAGTCGATATGCTCCTATACCTTTCTAGATCTGTCTTAACTACGAGAGCATCTCCCATGCTTTCTGTGTTGCAACCACTTCCCCTTTTGTAATCTATAACTGTATAACTATCTCTTCAGGTACGACCTATATGTAAGTGATTTTTCTCACTCTTCACTAATAACCTACTGCTGTTTTCTCTTATTTTGCACATTAACACTCCTGTTGTCTATATAACATCACAAACCCAAACCACTCCTTTTATTTCCTCCCACCCACTCAGATTATTTGTTTGTCTAGCAAGTCAGCTACCAGCTGTGTAATGTGGTTAAAGGTATGCCACCATGACAGGAAGTGTCAACACGTCAGTTTCATATCAACAGCTGCCTAACCTACAGGTCCTCCGACAAGATGAGAAACTGTCACAAAACCCCAACTAAATGCTGAGAAATTCTCAGAGTAGAAACTCCCACCAAAACTCTGCTCTTGACACATCCTTATTTAAAACTGCATTTCTAGTACTACAAGAGCCAGCCATACATGTCCTGTGTGCCTTCTAAACACTACACTGTAGGTTTGGAGGGTTAAATTCTCTTCTAAAACACCACTTCTGAGTAATCTGCCTCAATAAATTTGTCCTCAGGGTGAAATCGAGCCAAAACAACAAAGCCCTGGCATGACAAAATTTTTAAACGTGTCACAGCAACTAAATCCTTGTACAGTCATCCTTGGTGATTGGTGCCAAAGTGCACATTTACCCACAAATTACTGGATGCATCACAATGCCATAAGCCCCTTTACACTGCCTCTTTAGGGTGGAAATTTCATCTTGTTGTGTCGCCTTGCTGCTCTGTATAAAAAGGTATGGTCGCGGAATAAGGGAGACAGAGTTAGGGACCTTTAAAGTGCGTAACTTCTACAGGCCCTTAAATGTCCGTTTCACCCAAGCCACTACTAGAGGAGATGACACAATGCTGATTAAGCCGATCGGCTCCTCTAACATCTCGCAGTATTTTTCAATATATATCATTTTTAGTTTGCGTGTCGACCGGCGACATTCCCACGCTGGTGCACAGGAAATGCTTCCTCACAAGAAGGGAGGGGGAGGAAGAGCAGAGAGTGTCATAGCAAGAGGTAGAGCGCAGGTAGAAAGAGAAAGCAACATGGCGGAGAAGCGGCCGAGACACGGTTCAGAAGTGGATCCTACCATAAAGAAAAAGCCTGGATGTTCGGCTGAAGGTCTATTAGCAAAGAAGGAAAGTGACCGACGGAGAAGGCAAACAAGGATTTGTATTGGCGTCGCTTTTCCTCGGTGGAGAGCCCTGAAGGAAGAAATTGGGCTGAGGGCAGACATGGATGTTGCCTTGCTGCTGTTGGATAAGTAAGTGACTTGGTTTATAATTATATTATGAGTAGTATGTGTTGCTGTTACATGTACTGGACCTAGTACTTAATTATTTTCTTGGAAATGGTGTTATGAATGTAATGTACTGTTTGCAGCCTCGTGTTTGCCACGTTGAGGCGAGTGTTACTCTGTGTACATGGTGTGTGGCGACTGGCGAGTGTTACTCTGTGTACATGGAAGTGCCGGCTTATTTGTTGTAATAACGCATTATCCGCTGGGGGGCGACAGAAGTTACGCACTATAGCTTTAAGATGACATCAGAGGTAGTAACAATGCCGAATGATGTCTGTATAAAAGGAACAGCTGGCAGGATAGAATCTTGCGTGGCACGGGTGTGACATTATGGCAATGTATTACGCGTGTAACCCACCGCCAGGAGATTAAAAAAGTAGCTAGCAGCAGTTAGCAGCTAATCCAGCGAATCCAAAAATGTCCCCAAATTGGAAAACAATGAGGTCCAGGACTTTCTTGCCCTCCGAGCAGAGGACAAGATCAGCCGCCATATAACAGGGACAGTAAATGATTGTTATTACCATGTTATGCCATTTTAATTTTTTAGAAAGTGCTGCCAGCGCGTATGTTTTATGCAACACCAGACGCTGACACTGTTGTGTTAAATGTCACGGCCGTCACACCTCTTTTGCTCCAGTGATGCCAGCATACTGTCTACAATCTCAAACTGGAGCGGCGTGATGCTGCCGTTGTTTGGTTCTGTGTAAAAATGCAAAGGCAGCATAAAGAAGGGACTTGGTAGCAGCCCTATAGTGCGATCTCTTTGTAAAAAGGTCTACAGTGAGTGCACAAGACCCTGGTAAAACTCATGAGGTTTACTTTGATCAACAGCATTGAAGCCACTGATAATTACGCCTTTTTGCAAATACAATCACTGCACAGAAGCCACTAGCAGAGATACAATCACCTAATTTTGCAGACTGATCAATGTATTCATGTGTCTCTGACAGTGAGTTGGAGCCCACACCTACGAGGATGAACCCTTAGGCCTCTGTTGAGATGACGCTGGTGTCTAACTGGTTTCATCTCGGCTGTGTGTGAACATGCATGTTTGCTCACATTTAAAGAAAGCAGCTGTCCGAATGGAGTATTTGTATAATGAACAAACTAATTGGTGACTCAGGCAATAAGCCCAGGAAGGGGTCTTGATACACATGATAAGGGCGACAGCAGCAACCGAGTAATCGTTTCTTTGTACTTCAGTCACAACAGTTAGCTTACTAACACCTTTACACTGTCAGAAAAGCTCTCAAGGAATTTTGCGGGTCCCTCAGCAGCAGTTTGTGGAGTTTTGAGCCGTGGGGTGTATAAAAGGTTGATCTGGTCAGAGCTTATCAGATTAGATTGATGCTTAAGAGGAGCAGCCGTTTGAGAGTGCAAGCAAACTTTAGACCCAGCGCACTTAAGGTTAAGTTCCACTTCCACTGTGCCTAGCATTGTGCTGCTCTGTCTGTGGAGCAAATAATAACCCAACAGGATTTGTATTTTAATTGTACACCTAATGAACGGTCCAGCTCCAAAAATTTAAATTAAAATGTAGCGGCAGATGTTTTAATTGTGATAGCCCACCACAAATAAATAAATTCTGAGGGAATCCCGACTACCGTATTCTTATAACACAATGTCTGTTTAGGTCAGTGGTAGACGACAGACGACAATTTGTTCAAAGTTTGGGAACCAGTGTTTTACCTTAGGTGTTAGTCACATCACACTGGACTGCATGAGAACAGAAAGTCAAACTGGGACTGCCATCTTTAAATGGCATTTTTCATGATAATTTAGATATCATACTGCTATGCCCTATATAATGACAATTTTACTTTGTTCAAAGTTCCATCCTTTCTGAGAAGTTGTTTGGGTATGTTCTTGATTGAGTCACTAACTAAAATATTTCTTTCTTCTTTTCCATCAATCATGAATTCAGCATTGAACACTCTGGAAAGAATCCACTGAGCAAGACTGTTCCCGTTTCTGTTCTAAATATGAACCCAATTCAACTATACTAGCATCATTTAAGAACACAGACTAAACTAAACTAAATATTATGAGGATGACATCTTTGTTTATCACATAGTTGGCATAGCCAGCGGCTACAGCTAGCCAAGTTTTACAGAAATTAGCTGGAATGTAGCTGCGACCAATCAGATGCCCTGACTGAAAATAAGTGCTTTATAATCACTGGTGTCAGTCAGGCAGTACACTGTGTCTTCATTTCCACCGACTGTTGTGTATCAGTGAAACAAAAATGCAGTGGGAGGATATATGAGGTATCCTGTGATGCCCTGGGCAACACTGGAGACAGCTGAAGTAATGCCAACAAGAAAGAGACAGGAAGCAGGATGCAGGCAGACAGAGTTGTAGAGCTGACGATGTGTTTTGAATGTGTACCTGAATTATAAATATCTAAACCTAACAAACAGACATGTTCCTGTCCTATGTGAAACATGTACACCGCGTTCCAAATTATTATGCAAATTGTATTTAAGTGTCATAAAGATTAATTTTTTTGTTTTTCAATTAAACTCATGGATAGTATTGTGTCTCAGGGCTCTTTGGATCACTGAAATCAATCTCAGACACCTGTGATAATTAGTTGGCCAGGTGAGCCCAATTAAAGGAAAAACTACTGAAGAAGGATGTTCCACATTATTAAGCAGACCACCATTTTCAAGCAATATGGGAAAGAAAAAGGATCTCTCTGCTGCTGAAAAGCGTGAAATAGCTGAATGCCTTGGACAAGGTATGAAAACCTTAGATATTTTACGAAAACTTAAACGTGATCATCGTACTATTAAAAGATTTGTGGCTGATTCAGAGCACACATGGGGGTAAAGGCACAATGAGGAAGGTTTCTGCCAGACAAATACATCGGATTAAGAGAGCAGCTGCTAAAATGCCATTACAAAGCAGCAAACAGGTATTTGAAGCTGCTGGTGCCTCTGGAGTCCCATGAACATCAAGGTATAGGATCCTCCAGAGGCTTGCAGTTATGCATAAACCTTCTATTCGGCCGCCCCTAACCAATGCTCACAAGCAGAAACGGCTGCAGTGGGCCCAGAAATACACGAAGACTAATTTTCAAACAGTCTTGTTCACTGATGAGTGCCGTGCAACTCTGGATGGTCCAGATGGATGGAGTAGTGGATGGTTGGTGGATGGCCACCATGCCCCAACAAGGCTGCGACGTCAGCAAGGAGGTGGCGGAGTCATGTTTTGGGCCGGAATCATGGGGAGAGAGCTGGTCGGCCCCTTTAGCGTCCCTGAAGGTGTGAAAATGACCTCTGCAAAGTATGTGGAGTTTCTGACTGACCACTTTCTTCCATGGTACAAAAAGAAGAACCATGCTTTCCGAAACAAAATCATCTTCATGCACAACAATGCACCATCTCATGCTGCAAGGAATACCTCTGCATCATTGGCTGCTATGGGCATAAAGGAGAGAAACTCATGGTGTGGCCCCATCCTCCCCTGACCTCAACCCTATTGAGAACCTTTGGAGCATCCTCAAGCAAAAGATCTATGAGGGTGGGAGGCAGTTCACATCAAACAGCAGCTCTGGGAGGCTATTCTGACATCCTGCAAGGAAATTCAAGCAGAAACTCTCCAAAAACTCACAAGTTCAATGGATGCAAGAATTGTGAAGCTGCTATCACATAAGGGGTCCTATGTTAAAATGTAACTTGACCTGTTCAGATGTTTTTGATTGAAATAGCTTTTGATTTCAGTAAATATGACCTCCTAATGCTGCAAATTCAACAAATGACTATTTTCAGTTCTTTACAACCTAGAAAATGTCTTGAAACTCTGTTGTGCATAATAATTTGGAACAGTGCATTTTAAGTTTTTTATTTTTGAAAAAAATACTGTTTTCATTGGGAGGTTTGTTCAATAACATTTGAATTAAACTTTAACAGCTGATGACTTGAAAATTATGCTGACTGTCATTTGCATCGACTATTTACGAAAATCAGAGAAAAATATCATTTGCATAATAATTTGGAACGCAGTGTACAAACACAGAGTTTTACACACTTGCACTACGCTATTGTATGTGCGCACATTTTGTACATATACATACAAACGTACACATAGCGAGGCCTGTAGAAAACACAAACATGTATGCGCAGGTCTACATACTGTTGTTTCCCACAGTCCTCTGTGACCTACATCTTCTTCCTGAAACAGTCAACACCAGAGTGAAATGCCTCAAACCAAAATGCTCCAATTTCATACTCTAACCTCAGAGTAGGTATTTACCATCTGTGTTTTTGTTTGTTTGTTTGTTTGTTTGTTTGTTGTTTTTTAAATGATCGATTCCAGAAAGCCTAACCCTGAACTTTGAGTCGATGAACCCTGAGATGAAAAACTGAATTTTTTTTTCAAGAACAGTTGATGCTCACTCTGACTTAAGGTCATGCACGGTGAATCAATGGAGCTCCGATACTACAATTCACCATGGCAACATGTAAATGAAAGGCAGAGCCTACGTTTGAATCCAGAGTACATAGATATTAATGCATGTATATAAAGACTGTGCGCATTTATCTTAAGAGCCTGAGTGAGAGCAGGGAAAAGTGTCAATAGTTTACACAATAAATTTTAATTAAGTTCGTCATTTAGGCCATAGTCTAACAGGCCTACATTTTAAACAGGCCTGTATTCATTCAGCTTTACCATGACGGGAAACAAATGTGTTTGGGGATTTGCACTTGGAAAGGCATGGAGGTTAGAATACAGTTGATTTTACATTTTAGACATCTATTTGAATCTCATCGCAACAGCGTTAGGTGGCTTTATTTCAGCTACTTCAACAAATGTTGTAAATTTAAATACATCTTCATCTTCAGACTTAATGTATTTAAAAAACTTAATTCTGCAGCTTCACCACAATCCTGCTTACTATAATATACTATATAATATACTCTCAAATATTAGCTGTAGGAGTTATGTTCCACTGATGTGACTAATCACATCATGAGTGACAGAGGTAATTATTAATCGATCCTAGGGGTCTAAAGCTTCTTACTGATTTTTACAGTTTAAACTTAGATTTAGGGATGCACTGAAATGAAAATTTGTGGCCGAAGCCGAATAATATTAAACGTTTGGCCGAATACCGAGTACCGAATACCGAATGCTGTTTTTTAGTTTTTCATTAGTTTTTGCAGATGAACCCCCTCCAGATTAGTGTTGTCACGGTACCAAAATTGGGACCCACAGTACGATACCAGTGACAGTATCACAGTTCTGAGTAGTATCAGGATACCACAGCAAAAATGAGGCAGATGTCATCACTGATATTTCAGTGGAATAAATTACTTATTGACTTATTCATACTTCAAAAACAGCATCAATAAGTGATTAACATAGGGGGGATCAAAATAAAATAAATAAATAAAATAAGAATCAACCAGCCACCCTCCTCCCCTGACAAGTCCCTTCATAAGTAACGAACAGTCCCTAAAGTGCGGTGAGGTTTGTGGGCCGTTACCTGACACAGAGAGAGAAATGTGAACGGCTTGTTTCTCCTCTGACATGTCACATACTGTGTGCCGCCACGGCTCGGCTGTTCAGGTACTACTGGGCAGTCATGACAACAAGTTATTCACCTGGAGCCGGACTTCTCCGTCGCTGGTAAGCCGTTATCATGCGCCGCCGTATTTGACAGGAATTTGTATTCCTGTCTGTGTCTGTGACCCCTGTTCAACCCAAAACCGGCGGGATTCACCTTTCGTTTCTGCTGCTGGTTGAAATCTGTACTCACACAGCGTGCTGTGAGAGCATAAGAGCGGTAACTTTAGACAGTCTTGAGAAACAAACTAACACAACACTCAGCCAGCAAGTTCACAGAGTCAATCACCACAGTAATTGACTCAGAATTTAAGTTACCACTCTTTCTGTAATGGAAAAGGCAGTGTTTCCCTCAAGTCAGGGTTAAGTAGCAAAGAGTTTTCATGTGATGTAACCATATGCTTTTTTTTTTTTTTTTTGCTCAGAAAAATGCTTAAAATAAAAGGTATGAAAGCATCTTCCTGGTACAGCCTTTCAATTCCTCATGAAAGTGTGAATGACTGATTCTGTGACTGCACCATAATGTGCACATGAATGTACAACTCACTGACCAACTCAGACACTGTGAGATGATGATAGAATACAGAAAATTATGTGTCATATAAATAACAATGAATCATCTTTCCGTGCAGGTTTTCTGCATGTGGCAACTGTTCTTCAGGAACAAATGGGAACCAAAGGTCTCTGTAGAGAGGAGAACAACAAACCCTGATGTCTCTGTGCTGACTGTGTGCAGATGGCACCAGGAACTGGTTAATGAAGACGGGCAAATAAAAGCCAGTATTATCCTTTAGCTTTAACTCGTTGAGCTGCGTCAGCATTAAGCAAACCACCCTCTTTGGTCACTTCTGCTGAAAACACACACAGCCTCTTTTGAGATGCGTTTCTTTGCATGCGCTCCAAGAATACAGCGTCGACCACACACTGGTCTGCATCTCCTCCTCTGTTCTGCTCGCAGCAGCTCGTCTGCTTGCTTAGAAAGCAAGAGGTTACCGCTTGAGTCTGCGTTTCTCTTTCTCTTCCCTCACTTGTACCTTCCCAAGGGAGCCTGTGGCTTTGTGATGGTTGGAATTCCCATAAATGTCCGATCTGTGCTGGGCGCAGCTAAAACCGCCATAAATCACCCGGCGTGATTTGTTGTCTGTTACCACCGGGGCGTCTGGATGGCACCGAGAAAGGTGGGCAGGGAGGGAAGAGCTGGACGGAAAACCCACGAAACTTGGGAAAGGTTGACGAGGCATAAAACCCGCGGTAGGAGAGATTACCCGCCGGGCCAAACATCTGCACAGGAGACGGATGAACCTACAGCACATCTTAAACTTTAGAAATTTAGCTGACAGCCTCAACAAGAAAGACTTTCAATGACGGACGACGGTGAGAACCCCACACCTGATTCTTATACTGTGCTTTTCCACGTCCCTGTCGCCTTGCCTTCAGGCTTATAATATACTCATACTGAATCAAGTTTGGCATGTTTACAAATGGAACTCTCTTTGTTGTCTTTAACCACAATAATTACAAATTGGTTTTAATGATCGCAATCTGTGCAGGCTGCTGAATAACCTGGAGTGGGCGCCATTAGAGGAGAAAATCTGACGTGACAGCGAGTACACCAACACTCTCTTGCAGCACCATATTCAACAGCAGTTTGACAACCCTGAGAACAACTTCAGCTCCACTTAGAGAACAAAACCAACTTGAATCGTTCCAGACACTTTCCACTTTGTACAGAATAATGGCATTAACTACATCAGCAGTCTCACAGCATCCTTGAAATCCCTGAAAAGAAGCAAGCACATGTATTACCTTGTAGCTCCTCTCTTATCACAGGTTAATCTCTAATAGGCCTAGCCAGAGCGGACAATATTCAAATCAGTATCTGCATCTGGGAGCCACACTTCTGTAATGGAGTCCAGGCTCAACAAAAAACCCTCGTAGTTGGTGGTCTGGCAAAACACAATGCAACTCATGTAAACATGTAAATAAAAAAAAAAAACAAGAGGAAGAAGAGGTCTGAAAGTGCTCAAGCACACACCTGGGTGACATCAAGCTAACAGCTCACAGCTAGATTTTGGATGTAGACTATAAATAAAAGACCTCGAGGTGAAATCTTTACAGTCTCATAGTTCCCGAGGTTCTAAGAGGATTTCATCGTTTGTCAAAGATTTGGAGAGATTTTATGAACTGAGCAGTTGCTTGGTGTTGTGGTTGTTTGAAGGTGTGATTTATCAGCGGGGAGTGGTTTAATGAGCTGTCTGTATGTGCCACTGTTTATGTCTAAATATCTGCAGTCTGTTCAATTAATTAATCATGATCGACAGCGGTCAACTTAGACATGGCTTTATTATACTGTTAGACTCAATCTACTTTTACTGGTTTTAAACTATGAGCGAAAATAAAAAAGACATTAACACACCGGCTTCTTGTTCAGGTCAAGATCTGGTTTTAGTTTCAGGTGTAGCACAATCACATGTGCAATGTGTTTTCACGATCACAGGCACAGATCCACGCACTTGTTCAGTACTTGTGTCATGAAAAGAAGCATTTTATCAGTGAGACAGGAACCACCCCTCAACTCTGAGTAACTGCATGGAAACATTTCACACACACACACACACACACACACACACAAAGTAGTGTGCCTGCACTGTTGAAGAAGTGTTTTAAATGTTACAGTTTCCACGAAAATGCATGTGTTTGGGAAGTAGCCTCACATACGTATGGGAAATGAGACTTGTATGAGTTGTGTGGGAGTTTTTTTAAACAGACATATTGATATGTCGAAATTAATTTCCTCCGTAAATGCTACTTGTACTCGTACTACTTTTAAGTTTAACTACACATATACCCAGGTCCTCTGGATTCTCTGAACTATATACATCACTGTAATTTGTTGTCTCTTTCTCCTCCTCTACAGTGGTCATCTCTTCGAGCTACGTCAGTGTCCTTAGCAGTGGTGGAATGTAACTAAGTACATAAACTCAAGTACTGTACTTAAGTACAAATTTTCATCTTTTGCATTCCAGCCAGCCCGCCTGAGGGCCACATTCTGCACCGGTGCAAACACTGGCTGAACACTGTTAGACATCACTGTAAATGTGTGCGAGAATTTCCTACATTATAAGTACTAGATTTGAGGGAAATCAATGAAATTATGTACAATACCCATTTTCCCGTACTGAAATCAAGGCCCTAAATTTTTGAAGAATGTTTGCCTTTTTTGGATTCTTCGTTCACAGTGGAGGTATGCCAGAAAACAAGGTTTTCATTCCACATTCACTATAACACGGGGCGAGTAACTGACATACAAATCACTATTTGCAGGATGAAGTATTCCTTCAATGCTGGTTTAAACTTTTGAAGAAGAAACAGAGCATTCAGCATCCCTGGAAAAAGTGTGACAGAAAAAAAGAGGACTCTACACTGCATTCATTTAGTTGCTGAATCAAATATCTAGATTACCAAATCCCAGATTCATTTCACTGCTATGACTGTGTCACATATTTGTGGACTAAACCTGGTTGTTATGGTCTGTTTCAGTGCGCACAAAAGCCCTCTATGAAGGTGTGAAAGAGGCTTTCTACCCACCATGCACCCACAAACAAACAGAGGCTCAGCACCATAAAAAGGGACCTTTTCAAAAGCGTCATGCAAAGCTGGAAGGCTTGCTGTGTTTAAAAAAATAAAACATTTTTTGTACTCTTGATAGCGCTTTGAAAAGTGCTTGCACCTCAAAACTATTACCAGCAGCCGAACATGGAAGGGAGTACAGCGTGAGCTATTTTTGGGGCACACAGCATAACTAAAGCAATGACAAGCCAGCTGTGTTTCCACAGCTTCATGTAGGGAGGAGGGAAAGGAGGAGGGATGAGAAAGCAGTGGTGATTTAATTTAACTGGCCTCATTCAAACCTAAAGTTTACACAAAGTACCTCCTGGGTTTAGGCGTAAGCTCTCTGCTGGGAAGTTGTGATGTTATGTTTTGTTTAGGAGTACAGGGAGGATTGCAGTAAATGAGAGTTATTCAAAACTTAACTATGTAGAGGAACAAAAACTAGTGGGTTAGGGTTAAATTAAACTAATCTGATTGCGCCAAACAGTTTCATGGGGGACCCTGATACTGTGAAAACTGGTTTGAGTACCACTGAAGCTCTGATACATTTTGGCCTGTGTGGTTTAACTTTACCTTTTTATTTCTTTTCAGTTGTCTGAACTGCACAGACAACTTAGCAAGGGTTAAAGTTAGTTACCTACAAATTGTATCTGCTCTGGGACACTAGCTAGTTAGCTAAATGTTGTGTGAGTTATTTAGTCATGTACAGTGTGTACTAATTAGCATGTGACTGTATTAAAAAGTCCTAATGAGACACTAACACAACACAAAATGACTGTAGACTCATTTCAAACTCCACTGACAGCTGAGGGAAGTTTTCCCCAAGCGAGGTTGAAGCAACAGTTTGATTTTGGCTAGCATTAGCAAGATGCTAATTAAAAAAGACACGATAGTTTTGTTTACCTCTGCTGTCCGCAGCGAGGGCGGTTTCTTCAAAGCCAGTTTGAAAGAAGTTTCCATGGCTCCGGTCATTTTCATAACTTCGGCTCAAATCCACCTTTTACTTCCTCTGTAAGGTATCCTCACTCTCACTTCTCCTGGTTGCTCTGTTAGCCGACCCGAGCTTGAACAAACTCACATCCCCGTGTGGATCTTGTCCTCGCCGAGCCGAGCCGAGCATGGATGGAGTTTACCGACCAGGAGCTCCTTCTTCTCCAGGACACACACACACACACACTAACTTCACTTTTAACTACTGCGCGTCCGAAAAAGAGTAGACACAACTAAAGTGTGACAGAAAGTTAAACCTACGGGACTTGGAGTCTTGAATTATGTACATGTTTGGTAAAGGAAATGTCCACCTCGGTAGCTAGCGTCAGACAGATCCAGGAGTTCAGATTTAGATCCCTCCTCCTGCAGATCTGAGTGAGCACAGTTGACGACATCTGTCTGCACGGAGATGGTGCTGCGTTCACATACCGTCGGAACTAAGGGAATTGAGACCACAGTGACACATTAAATGACTCAAGTGGTAGTTTTTGAATTATCATGTTTCCATACAAATTCTGTATGCACATTACTACTGTGAACTTTTAAACCCTCTAGACAATGATTTGCACATTCCTACACAACTGTAGGTGCATATTTTATGTATATTTTTTCATAATGTTATTGCCATGCACCAAATCACCAAGTTAAATCTACTGAATGAGCAGTAAATTGTTTTTGATTCTGATTGTGATTATGAAATATTGCCAGAGAAAAGCAGCATTATTTTTGAAAGTTCAAAAACAACACAACAAAAGTTTTCTTAACATACCTAAGGTGTCTTTTGTGTATTTTGTTTTCTGAGTTTTTGTGGTAAATCACCAAATGGGAAAAACTAAACTTTTAATTCCATCGTTTGTATAAAGATATTTAGATTCATAAAAGTATTTTAGATTATCACAGTATTATTAAGCAGTGTGTGTGGTACAGTTTTCCTTATGTGCTCAGCTATTTAAGTTTTAGCACATACGGCTAATTTGGTTTGCTCTTTATTTGTTACAAACAAAATGCTGCAGCTGCACAGATTTTTTTCCCATATAAGTTGTAAGCAACAATATGTTGCAGCTATAAACTGGCAACACAGAGTCCAGCCTTGCTCAGCTGCCAGATGCAATCAAGAAAAATCACATAAACGTCATAACAAGACATAACTCTTGCTGAGTGGTGGCGAAGAGTAAAAACTACAGGATAAAGTTTTTAAAAAGCACTGTAAGAGTGGCACAAGTAGCCTGGAGATGAGTCATAAAGTTATATAGAAGCAATATAGGAAGTTAACATAAACTAAAAGTCATATTATATCAATAAAGGCTGTGTGAGCAAAATTCTTGCATGTGTTGAAGTGAGCGAGAGTGCATTTTATTGCTTATGAGTCCCATGTTTTATTCCTAAGACAAATAATGAGCTATTTATTTGTCAAAAGTCACACAGTAGTCTGGATTTAATGGCATAAAAAAGGCGCCTTTGGTTCTTACTTTTGGAGCTCGAGTGTACGAGCTTCAAAAGGAGTCCGTGAACGCAGCACAGATCCTCCCTCTGACTCCTGACACTTGTGTGGTCAGGTTGCAACTACACACTCTCAAAACGCGGAATAATCAGACTACTGAAGTTCATTGAAAGCACTAGCACAATCTAGACGTGCACGTCTTCAGGTTTAGGGTGAAGTTACAGTTAAACTTGAACTGCAAAGCCATGAGCTACTGAAGCATATCCAGTTTCAACGCAGTTTTCAGGGTTTGATCTAAATTTAGATGAAACGCTTGATTTATCCACCAGAGTCTGAAGTCCGTCTCCGTGTGTTTTTCTGATCGCTTCCTAAAATAGCTATTCACGTGAAAACAGCGATGTTCTCACTGACAGGACACTCTCATATTTGCTGCCAGTGTATTTGCGCACAGCCAGGACACTCCTTCCTTTATTGCATAACTGTGATGTGTGTGTGTGTATGTGTATGTGTGTGCTCGTTTCGTTTCAGCTCCTGTGCCGTGAAGAGGGTGGGGTGGAGCCACAGCCAGTTTCAGGGTGGTAAATCCAAAAGGTGGGTGAAATGTGTGATCCAGATGGTGAGCAGTGGAAGTCAGACCACTGCTAATCTAAACAGAAGTGCTGCTGTTGTGCAGAGTTTGACTTACAGCTACTTTCCAGGCTGTTTAAAAAAAAAAGTTGCCGTGAGAAACTATTCTGCATGTAGAATTTCTAAAATAAAAGATAGACAATAAAGAAAAAGGAGATTAAGACTCCCTGCAGAGCTAAAACCAGTTAACATATGCCAGTTATACAATCTTGTGATAGTTTACATAGTAATTGTGTGAACGCAGACAAGAAACCACAGTTGATAATCTCAGATGTGAAGAAACACAAATCTGGAGCGGCTCCCTTGAACCGGATCCAGGCCTGTGATTGCACACAAACTTTGGGACGTTGCTTAAGTGCAACATCTTCTACACAGGTACAGAGTGTGTGGTAATATCTACAGCACACTCACTCTGGGTAATCCCACTGTGAGTACACGCGGGTCAGTACAGCACTACAAAGGGTTTTCCCCCCTTTTTCTCTCCTCATCAAATCCCTGATGTGAATTAAAGCAGTTGGATCTCTGCTTTTAACGATTTTATACTCACACATCCAATATTTAACTTTTCCAGGATTTTTTCCCCCTTTCATTCTGTGACAGAGAACATTCCCAGAGACGCATAAATTCTTAACATCGGCATCTTTATTGCACAACATTCCCATAAAATTGGGAAAAAATAATCTGAGGAGACAATTCTTAAAAGACATTCTGTACAAATACATGGAAATAAACAGTATGTACAGTCTACATGAACCGTTACACATACCATGGGCAACTGAATAATTTACTCATATACAAAGCCAGAGAAGCAGATATAAATTCATACCTTTTTTTAAACATCATGGCTGGGTTGTACAAAATGTAGGCTGATACAGCGGCGCATCTTCAATGCAGTAACAAGCATGTTTATATCAATTTTACCAGCAAAAATGAGATCTCCAGAAGCTTGTGATGCATTCATGCCACATCTCCGTTAAGACTTGGGTCATATCCAGGGTGCGATTTGAGTGTATGGAAGGAAACTTACACAGCTCTCAGGGTTAGTCCTGCTTTTTTTACACAATACAAGCCATTCTCAGCCATCAACAGGCTCAAGCCTGAGACACACTCCAATTTTTAAAGAGGATTCTTTTTAAATTTGTGAACATTTCTTTCCAGAAACCATTTTTATTGAGTTGGCTGCTGGCTAAATCAAACCTTCAAACCTTCTCTTGCTATCAATATAAATTTGCTGGGCTAAAAGCACAGTTTTGTAAAGTGCTGCATGGATCAGCGTATATATTTAAATCTCAGTTCCTTCCTATGTTTGATTTTTAACTCATGTCAACCTACTGTCTGCAATTAAACAATGTAAATATAGATTCATTTCCAATGCCGTCAACTGATGACATGAAAGCAATAATAACAATGACATACTTTCCTATTGGCCCCTCTGCAGCGAACACTTTATGCCCAGGAAAGAATCAAAAAACAGAAGCTGTGAAAACAACTGATCCTCCCTTTCTTACACTCAGCAAATCGCACCCTGGCTATATGGCATAACAACCAAAATCATCTGTCACTGTCATGGAAAACCAAACAGAACACAAAAGGGAAAAAAAAGTGTGCTACCATAGTTTTGTACTTTGCGTGTTTTAGTGAGAATAACCGTCGTAGAAACATGTTTGAAAATAGTGTTAACCGATACACATTTCAATCCGCTGTAAGGCCTCCTGTGTTCCCCCTCTCGTCTCTCCGCAGCAAACATCGAAGCCGTAAACATCGTAAAAAGGTGGCGAAGCTATAAAAGTGTGAAAATATTTCAGCATTTTGGTTTTAAAATATATATACGTAGATGATGCGTGTTTTAGCTTTTCCACAGTAGAAAGGGACCCTTCTCCTCCCTTGATCACATTCTGAAGCAAAAATATGTGTAACGATCATCTTTAAGGAATTTAACAACCTTCCCTTCTTCTTTTTTTTTCTTTTTTTCCAAAGAACACAGCATAGAGTCTGCACGCAGCTGACGCTGACATTCCTCTGATTAAACATGTTAAAAAGTATACCTCAGGGTTTCCTATGGGGCGACTGTAAATGTGTGTCATCCACAGCCCACATGAAGATCTGAGGTAGTGCTGTACCTATGATAAGAATGTCAAAGCCACTTTTAGCCGTCTCAAAACCAGTTTGTCAAACCAAAAATCACGGTGTGCATCGATTACCCCCATGCGGCCAGAAAATAGGCTTTTAAGTCAGGCGTGCATTGCAATTTGACAAGAAAATAAAATGTGTCATTGAGATATCTCAGGGAAAATTTGGCTTGTAAACAAACACATGAAGATAAATGAAATAACATAGTTGGCATGAGATTGATAAAGTTCTCAATGATATTTACGTCAAAGCAATGTTTAAAAATGTCCATCGGTTTCCTTTAAAATGTAGTCCGTCACTTCGTACGACTGGGTTTAAGATTGTACAGAGAAAAAAAAAAGTAGCAGAAGAAACAAAGTCCATTGTTGTTATACTGTAGATATCCTTAAAGTTTTATTCTCATCTGGAAAAAAAACATTATAAAGTCTTTGGCTTTTGTGTCCAAAAATAAAAGAGTCCTGTTTTAAAGGAAACATTCAAACAACTGAAGAAAGGTCACGTCAGGGATGCTTCAGTCATCCGCAGAGCCTCGCTCCATCTGTGGGACTGTGGTCTCTAGCTCCCCCCTGTGGTGCACCAGCATTATTGCACCAAATTCAGCAGCAGTGGTGGTGGTGGTGAGCAGAGGCGCTGGCTGTGGCTGTGGTCCGTGAAAGACGTGCACTGCTCAGGCTCGAAGCAAAGATGCCGCCTGGCCCAGGCACGCAGGTCAGGAAACCATGTTGGGAGGGGGGGGGGGGGGGGGGTCAGTTGCGAAGCATGGACGGCCAGAGGATCTTGGGGCCAGAGTGGCACCAGCCAGGTCTGACTGGCTTCCTCAGGCAGCTCGCTGCTTGGGACCTCAGTGCCATTATAGTCTCATAGTAGGATCTGGGCCACGTAGGGGGAGTGAGTGCTGGCCACTGCGGCCAACAGGGGGAGGTCGCTGGACTCAATTCTGCAACGATACCAGAACAACGATCAGGACATAGTAAGAGCCAAATGCCCTACTTAAAAGCAAAAAAAGAAGATTTGGCTAATTTTTCATAGGCGCGACGCACATACTCAGCTCTGCTGCTCATCCCATAAATGCATATTCCTAACAACTGTGGCACCACTTAAAAGGGAAATAAACAGGCTTTCCAAGGGTATAAGATTTACTCCCAAGAAGCATTGTCACAACAAAGAAATAATCTACCAAACACAAAGTTCCTTACTTTTTGTGCGTAGTTTATTTATTTCTATAACTCCTGCATCTGTTGCCTCTGCTTCGATGTATACATTAATATGGATAGGTTTTTCATTAACATATGTCCTGTGTAGTGTCCTTGTTAACAAAAAAGTTTTGTTCACATTCGGTATTCTACACTGAAACACACTGTGGAGTCTTGTTGAGTGCATTTCCTTCCTCATAAAAAAAAATTGCAAAGCTGACCTTTCCTTAAGATTTAAAGCCTGCATTGTTTGCTTTCCCATTTAATCACTCCTCTTCTTCATTGCCTTTCTTGGCACACTGCCATTCATCTTGGAGCATTGCTGCCATCTGTTGACTACTGACTGGACTATCACATCACGTCACCCACGTTAGTCTGTATTTGCATCCCCATGGGTGTGCATGTGACAAACAAAACAGGCACCCGATCATAAAACAGCTTTCTAGAGGTAAAACCTCCACAGGGTACGTTTCAGTGATATAATCAGAACTTTCATGTGCAGCTTTACAGTGCATGTGAGTTGAGAAAAAGGTTGACTGCTTACCCTAAGACCATTCCCAGTTCTTTCACATGGACTCTTGTCTGGCCCTTCAAATACTCAGCAAGCATCTTACTCTTGAAGTAGATTTCCTGCAGGCGGTCCTCAAGGTGCATTATACACTAAAGAGGAAGAAGAACACAGTTGGTAAAGCACAGGAATCAAAGTGGTGATTGCTGTATACTGACAAATAATCCGTGTTTGACTGAAAGGTGTGACATACAAAGTTGGGTGAGAGGTTGAGTTTGTAGAGCTGGTGAGTGGACTGCAATAAGCTGGACACCAGGCTGGACACCAGGACTTCCTTCCCCAGCTTGTTGACGTCCGTGGCTCGTCTCTGACTGCTGGCCACCTGCACTGTCCACTTGTCTGTGTCTGCTACAATGCAGACGGCTTCCGCTATGGGCTCATCCAGTACTGGATGCTGCAGAGGACAAGAACATTCATTTCTTTTAACCAATAAAACCAATGCAAAAAGGAAAAAAGTGTTCTTCACATGTTAATACACGCCTCAAACTCCAAAACAAATGATACATAACAGAGCTACGAGGCAAGCGCTTGTTTTACAGTGACAGTGCATACTAAGGATGTTTGAATCGTTTGAATGTCAGTGAAAATAACAGGTTCAAACACTTCAGTCCTTTACCTGAACAGCATGGGTTAATTCAGCCATGAGGCTCTGCCGTAGCTTATCATCGCTGGGCAACCCATGCAGTACAAAGTCTGGCACATAGGTGGGGCAGTAGCCTCCAAACAGAGACCGGCCAAAATTGGCAATGCTTGGCTTTGAGAAGTTCTCCACCAACTTTGACCTGTAAAATAAAACACATGACATGAGATGTTTGGGGTTTTTTTGGTTTTCAAAAGATAAGACAGCTTATTATTCTCACTTATTCCCTGTTATCAGTATGGCAATAATTACTGGTTACAATTAAAGCACTTCATACCTGCTCACTGTTTATGAACAGAAAGAGAAAGTCAGCAAAGAAGTCTGTGAATGAATGTGTCAGTCCTCTACTCACCCCGGGAAGGGCACCAGCACTTCCTCCTGCCAGTCCTCGGTTTCCTCGCTCTCACTGTCCCCCAGCGCGCTGTCTGAGCTCTCGTTGCGCGGTATCTCCCAGTCGTTGACAGGCACCGCTTTACGCTTTTGGTCCTCTTTGCTGTTGATGCTCCCATCCTGTGGGATGGGGACTGACAATAGAGGACCCTTGTCCTGCTCAGCAGAACAGCCCCTGCAACAGCAGGTGTCAGAGGAATCTGTAGACCCACACCTGCACCTCCTCTGGGCATCCAACAAAGAGTCTCCCTTCGTGCTGGACCCAACCTCTCCGCTACCTGAACCTAAACAGAGTCCCAAACCTTGACCCCGACCCGCACTCTGAAAACTGTGACTCCCCAGCTCACTAGATTGGGGGACTCCCGAGGGGTCTAGCAAGTCTTTGTGTATACTGCATGTGGAGCTGGCCTCCTGTTGTTTAGCCAAGTCGTCTATAGTCCTAGTCTCCACAGGGTTCTCCAGGCTGAAATACTCATCAAAATCGTCCATACAGTTTTGACTCCACTGGGGCATTTTACTGGACACCCGCTGTAGGGCTGGAGCCACCTTGGTCTGTTTGGTTTGGTCCTCTGTTGCACTAGTGTTGCTGGTCTTTGAATCCACTCCTCTCAGCAGCTGCTGCGGTTGCTGTTGATAATGTTGCCCGTGATGATGCTGTTGTTGCTGCTGCATTGGGAAGAGCTGCTGGTGTTTCTTGAACTTTTTAATTTCCTCATCCATCTTTCTCCTGCGGCTCTCTGTGTCCGACTCAGGAGACATGGAGTCTCCAATGAGGAAAGTGACTTTTGTTGCTGGCTCCTCTTCTTCTGTTAGAGTCAAAGCCATGGGCCCCGTCACAGTGTTTCCTGGTATCACTGGTACTGGCACTGCAGCAGCCAGGTTCTTATCTGGGGGCTTCTTCTCTAGAGGGATCCCCAACGGTCGAGGACCCAGCACTCTGGTGGGCTGGTTCCCTGTACCTGCGTCCATCCCAGTCTCTGCCCAAGAGTTTTTACTCTCTGTGGTCAAAGGTGTTGGGGATGGACTTGTTGCGGGTATGGATGGGACAATAAGTTTCAGGTCTCCCTTGGTCTCTGTATCCAGCACACAGACCTGCTCTCTAGGGGATGCCGAGCCAACACGCAGCACCGTCTCCAGTCTGGCCTCTGTGGCCAGTGGGCTGCTAGACTCCCTACGCATCTCCCCAGGTTCAGCTGCTTCTGTAGTCCTGATAATAGGGTTGTTACCCTGGCTGTGTCCTGACTGAAGCACACTGCTCCTGGACCCTTGACTCTCACTGCTGTCCTCCTCCTCCTCCTCCTCCTCCTCCTCCTCATCCTCCTCATCTTCCTCCTTGGGTGTGTCCCCAGCACCATGCTCCACTTCTGTGTCTGTGTATGTGCTGCTCTGGAGGCTATTGTCTGAAGGGTAGCTGCTGTCCTCCGCGTCAGTCTGCCGGCCGTGAGCCCCTTGAGACAAGTAGTCCCCGCTGGGTTTATGGACGGTAACCAGGACATAGTCTGACTCCTCCACCTCTCCTTTCCTTAGGGAGGTGGTGATAAGGGAGCCAGGCATGACAATGGCCTCATCCTCAGCGCTGTCCAGCATGTGGGTCTCTAGCAGCTCAGAGCAGCGGATGAAGTAGGTGAGAATGTAGAGGAGTCTCTGGACCAGCTCCTGTCTGCGGCCTACTACCACTGTCCTTGATAGCCGCACCGGTGACCCAATGGACCCGTACAGGTCTCCTACACAGTGATAGGAAAAGAAAAATAAACATTAGCAATGCTAAATGGGTCTTTAGATGTATCACTTTCTTTTTTTATTTTTGCAAATGGCAACTTCCCAAACTAATAAAGGTATGTTAAAACAATTGATTCTTCTTTTTAAAATGAACATCTGTACATTTATTTTCCAATGTGCAGTTCTCACCTATGAACACCAGGTGTCACCATGAACTCACTTTCTGTATGAGTCCCATGTCACTTGAGGTGAAAGTGTGTTTAAAGGATATCCTTACTTGCTATATGCCCCCATCAATCACATACAGCTATACAAACAGTATGCAGATAGTATATAAGAAAAAAAGTCAAGGTCACTGAGGGTGTGTGTGTGTGTGTGTGTGTGTGTGTGTGTCTGTCTCACCTAGCTGTGCCCAGAGTGGGTTGTAGGGGTGCGTCTTTGCCAGCATGTCGACGCTCTTGGAAGAGTGTTTCTCCAAGAAGATCTTGATTGGGGGCTGCCCGTTGGGCATGACAGTGGGCACCCAGGCCAGATGATTGGTGAGGACGGCGGTCAATAATGCGGGGAGGAATCTGGAATAATAGATTTGGTATGGTCAGCAGACAGCAGAGGAGAATCCAAATTATTTCCTAGCTGAAAAGTCTCTTAGTTTCTCTCCTGACCCCGTGTGGTTGGGGCAGATGTTTCCCGATATAGGAAAACTAAAGTCAGATGTTTTCTTGCTCTACTGGACACCACATACACACATCCATTGTTTGCAGCATATACAGAGTGAATGACTCGCACGTACGCACACAATCTATTAGCATGATTCACTTCTCAGTCCTGACCACAAGTGTCTACTTCCCTTCCTGTCTCATGACTCAACACTGTAATGGTGGTCAAGTTCAATCATGTGCTGAACACAGTTGTGACTGCGGCAGTCATCAAAACCATGTCATGGGAATACTGCCGGGATGCCTCAGAGAAGACGTAATGTTATACAGTAGAATGAGAGGTTGCCGGGGAGACACAATGCTTCAATCAAGAGTTATCACTATGCAGAAGTAGTTGCGGGTTAGTCATTCTAACCAGTGCTGGGGGAAATAGTGACTTTTACTGAGATGGCATGCTGATAAAGGAACACCAGTTGTTGCCTAGGTGATAGAGTTTCTACTTGAGATTAACATTTATTTTAAAGGTTGTTAACATTAAACATGCAGTTTTTCTATTATTTTCAATACAACTATTTGCTGTTGGAGCCAGAAACACATTGAACGATATTGTCATAATCATGATTTATTTAAGGCACCAATCAAGCAACAACATCAAATATTCTGCAGGCTTCTAAGTTTAATAGTTGGTCTAAGAGCTTGATTTATTAGACAGTAATCAAGATTAGAAAACACATATCTTTTTAAAATGTTGCCAGCTATTCCTTTCCTTTAAGATCAATTTGATGTAATCATTTAGTTCAGAGTACTGAATGCTACTTAAATAAACCGTACTGAATACTGCTGCTATGTTCAATAAAGGCCTTGCTACCAATTCATATATGTACAATTAGCAGTGGTTTGACGTGGCTTTGTAACAGCAACAATAAGCAATTAGAGACTGGCAGGGATCTTCTCATTCACAGCTCCCTCTGAGGCAAACAAACAAATGCAAAGAGGGTGAAACATTCATAGTGTGAGCATGTGCTTGTGTTTAAGTGTAAGAAAAGGAGAGAAAGGCCATGGACTGTGTGAATGTGGGAGATGGAATGAATAGAGTGTGTGAACCTGCATGTGTTTTCCTGAGTTGATTCGCTCATCCAGGAAGTACGAGCACACAAAAGATGTGGAAAAACTGAGCATGTGAGACATTTCTGAGCGCTGCTGTGCGTGTCTTTCCCTCTTTATATTTGCAAGCTTGCTTGATTCCTGTCTTCTCTATTACTGCTTTCCGGCTCAGAGAAAATCAATTGGGAGTGAAGGGTCTGGTTTCCACAATAGGTGGCTTTGCTGTGGCCACATGACTGTTCAAAACCACTGTGCAATATGATAGGTGTGAGTCTGAAAATGCATTCTAATGTAGTTCTTTTTCTTTTTAGAAATGCAGCGACTGATGGCGGACTAGGTGTGAGTACAAGTGGACACTCAACTGGTTCTTGGAGGCCTGCTCCATCAGCAGAGAGAGCTCCCTCATGAAGTGACCGCAGAGCTGGTTCTTCTCCGACGCTCCAGACATCATAGTCAACCAGACGGGCTCAGCCACTCGGGGCATGGTGTAGAGGTCGCAGATGGTCATCCTGTAGATGAGGTATGGCGAGGGAGGGATGAAAGAGGGAGAGGGCATGGAGAGAGCGAATGAAAGGGAAGGAGGGGAAAAAGAGAGAAAACAGACAGGGAGGGGGAACAGACGTGTTATTGTCTCTCGGGGTAAACAAAAGAGATCTCAGTTCACAGAGCTTTGCTGTCTGCACTGAGGCCATGGGAGACCCTGGTTTTGTGTGTGTGTGTGTGTGTGTATGTGTGTGTAACAGTCCGACGAGCTTGCGCTCACACACACACACACAAAACCCTGTCTCTGTACAGTGCGCATGTGTGCTTGTATCTATCTGTATGTAGCTCAGTTGGTGCATTTGTCCATTGAGAAGGACTGGAGTTTCCATGGAACGTGGGGCGTGTTGGTGAGCGTGTCTCGGCTGAAGGCCAAGCTTTGACACAGGGGCAGAGGGGAATCTCTGCAGCCCGAGGAATGTGGAGAATCAGGCGTTTTCAGTCGGAGCTGAAATATGGGCTGCAGCTGGTGGATTCTGGGTTTGAAAATGCTTGTTTGAAAATGTTTGGAAAATCAAAAAAAAAAGATGTGCTTACTCTAACTCCATGCAAACATATAAAGTGAATCCATACAACTGCAATCTTTAGCAAACACAGATAATGCACGTGCATAGCCAGGCTAATTTAAAGTAAACTATAATAAACGTAACCAGCTGCTATCACCCCAGGTTATCTCTCAAGACTTTGCAGGTCCTACTGATAAGGAATAAAAACTTAGTGCTGTTTTTCAAGCTTCATGTAGAGGAAACTGCAGATCTTAGATTGTAAACAAGGTTAATTCTGCAGTATACTCACAACCTCTTTGACCTATAAAGAACCTGCTGACAGAGGAGATGTGGACAGGCTGCATGCTGAGAGAAAACGCAGGTGTCACACAGTGAATGTGACCTTCACTAGTTCTTCAAAATTCCAGTAATCAAGCTAGTCTAGGTTGAGGTATATTTTCAAAGAAAACAGGAACACTGTGCAATTTTTGTTTATGAGTTTATGAGAAGAAGTTAACTGGATGCAAAAAGAAGAACTAACGACTTCAACTGCATCGCAATATAGTTGTTGCAAGGAGTTCTTTTTTGACTTAACTGTTGAGTGTTGTAACTCCAAACCACCTCTGTAGATTGATAGCAACACAATGATAGTTACTGTGGTCGTGTGTAAGAATGCAAATACTGAGAAAATTGCTTGATTGACTGTCTTTACGTTTTCTTTAATAGCTAAATGTTGCTTTATAATTTAAATTAAGCACAAAAAGTAAGGAAATGTGTGTTTGGTAGATTGTGTCTTTGTTGTAACAATGCTTCTTGGCAATAAATCATTTGTGGGATGAGCAGCAGAGCTGAGTATGTGGGTTGCGCCCATGAAAAATTTGCCAAATCCTCTCTGCCAATGCCAAACAGCTTTTTTTTTGCTGTTGACTCTTGTTTGGTGTTGTTTGGTGGATTGGATGATTGAAGTCTGAAGAAACAAGACATATTGGCAATTTAACAGTTTATTCGTTTAACAGACAGGAGCCTCAGTAGCGTGTGGAAGAACCATACACAGCCACAACAGCCCGGCACCTCCTCCTCATGCTGGTCACCAGCCTGATCACACACTGCTGTGGGTTGGCATCTCATTCTTCAACCAGAATTTGTTGCAAGTCAGCCAACATGGTTGTGTTGGTCACTCTGGCATGAACAGCACACCCAAGCTGATCCCACAAGTGTCCAATGGGGTTGAGGTCAGGACTGCTGGCAGGCCATTCCATCCTCTCCACTCCCAAATTCTGGAGGTAGCCTCTGATAAACCCCGCTTGGTGGGGGCGAGTGTTGTCATCCTGAAGGATAGAGTTCAGTCCCAGACTGTGGAGATATGGGATTGCCACTGGTTGCAGAATTTCATCTCGATATCTCTCTGCATTTAGATTGCCTCCAATGATGACAACCCTGATTTTTCCAGCGAGGGAGATGCCGCCCCACACCATCACACTGCCTCCACCAAAAGATGTTACTCTATCAGTGCAGCAATCAGTTCTCCATATCTTCTCCACACTTTGACCCTACGATCCAACCTCCGTAGGGCAGAATCAGGACTCATCGCTGAACATAACATTCCTCCACATGTTCAGGTCCCAATGCACGTGTTGCCGACACCAGCGCAAACGGGCGTGATGGTGAAGGGCAGTCATGGCAGGGCTCCTGGCAGCCCTATGAGACCGGAGATTGGCTGCGTGAGATCTGTTCCAGATTTGCAATGTCATCCTGCAATCCTTGACTGCAAATCTGTTGAAGACTGCCTACGGTTCCTAAGTGCTGACAGGATGAGGAAACAGTCTTATTGGGGTGCCGTCTTCTTGGGACGCCCATTGTCTCTGACAATGCTGTTATACGGAACTTGGCCTTCAGTGCGCAGATGACAGGGCCCACTCCAAATAATGCCTCAACTTGGTTTTGCAGAACACCATCTTGAAGTTGCCCTATCGCACGGGCCCTATCCAGATCAGTCAAACGTGGCATGCTGATTCTTAGAGCAGACACCAACTGACCACTGTAGCAGGGCCCATGCTCATACCCGGGGGTACCAGAAGCTCAAAACAAGAGTCAATAGCAATGGCAAAAAAAAAAAAAAAAGCTGTTTGGGATTGGCAGAGATTTGGCAAATTTTTCATGGGCAACCACATACTCAGCTCTGCTGCTCATCCCACAGATGCATGTTCCTTACAAATGTGGCACCATTTAAAAAGGGAAATAAACAGGTGTTTCAGGGGTTTAAGATTTAGTGCCAAGAAGCATTGTTACAATAAAGAAACAATCTACCAAACACACATTTCCTTACTTTTTGTGCTTAGTTTAGATATAAATCTTTAGTTTGACTAAATGTTTAATTAATCAAAGAAATAAGTCATTCAACCAGTGTTTTACAAAACTTACAACAGACTCCAGTTTGACTTTTGCATTAGATCATTAGATAATCTGAGCTTGACTAATCAAGTCTTCACAAGAATTAATCAATCACTGCTGAATCATTAATTAACAGCAGGGAGAGGCCACAGTAGGGCAAACTAGAATGGACTTGATGTCATTTGTAACTCAGCACACCCAAAACATGTACCCGACTCTCTTTACATCTCGTTGCCAGCAGGGCAGCACAGATGATCCGGCATTTGCCTGCAGCATCAAATGACCTAATAATGCTTTATTCATTCCTGTGTTATAAACAGGCTGACTTATACGTGGCCTTTTCCTGCCCCACGGGACCTTGCTGTGTCTGGTGTACATTCACCTACTGAAAGCCCCCCCAGTGGGCTTTAGGGCTGAGCTGGTGCTTGATGAGTGGTAGATCTTGTCTGTCTGCAGCAGCTGTTCAGGTGAACTTTAAAGAGCGCGGCTGTGATGTGAAATTAAACTGTTGTGTCAGATTTTAATTACCTCACTATGGAGGGAAGCAATGCAAACAATTCTGACCTCATCTGTGGCTTCGGACTTATGTTGTGTTTACCTTTGCCAACATAAACAGCCTTGTAAATATTGCAAGTTAAAGCTGTGCAGTTATGGTCATTGAAATATTCTGGATCCAATAACTATTCAATATCTCAACTTGGGCTAAAACTGCATTTTTAGCATCGGCTCATACGTTAGCACCTTCATGCATGTATTTTTTTTTTAGGTAAAAATAAATGTTAGTGATTTAGCACTCAGTCAGATGTTTAGTATAAAATAGAAAATTCTGCATTATAAATTTTGCCGGGGTGGATTTTAACTGCTATTTGGTCACCCTTTTTAAGCTTTGATTCAGTTCACTTTATGCTCTGAATTACCCACAGTTACTGATGGCTGCCATTTGGTGCATATTTTTATCCAAGGTGCTTTAGAGAAGGATAAGTGCACTTTCTCATGCATGTGTGCTAAAATGGGAATTAGACTCCTAACCCTTGTGTGTTAAGTGTTCCTCTCTCTCAGTAGCCCTGCTTTTTTTCTCTTAACTGTAAACCCTAACATAACCCCAGTATAGGCTGGTGTGACTTTTATGTTCACATGCCTCTGCTAAGTACGCAGCTTATCTTTGCCAGCATGCGTGGGTATGTGTGCATGCCCACCCCCCAACTACGTCAAAGCAGAATCAGCATCAAGCAAAGGCATTTCTTCCAGTTTCCTTCTGTAATGTTCCATGAAGTCAAAACCCCTTAATGGCAAAGGTGGTTACACTTATATTTAGCTGCTGTCTGAAGGTGAGATTTTACAGATATTTTGTTTGTCCCCGGCAATAGCTTTCCTCCTGCTGGCACTCGCATATTATTTACTATTCTGGTGCTCGTGGCCAGTGTCTGAGGTAGATAGGGTTGCCACTCTGGAGGCTTGGGTTGCTGTGGCCAGCTGCCAACAGGCATATGACTGCAGCAATAAGGGGACCTCAGACAGGGCATTGCCTGCCAGTGTGAGTTTGTGAGTTTGTGTGTGTGTGTGTGTGTGTGTGTGTGTGTGTGTGTGTGGCCAGTGAAAGTCGTGGTGGGGGCAGGCATGTGTGCACACACTTGGAATAACTTAAAATAAGTTTGCGTGATTTATGAGTACCAAACAGTCATACTGTACTGACAGCCATGTCTCCGTCATACACATAAACACATTTTTAGAATCTAGTCGGTACAAATTTATGATTGAATATCTGATGTCATAACAAATAAAAGATTAAATCATTCTTGGAACCTGAAAAGAGCATCATCGATATACCGGGTAGTTGTGGTGCAGAGTTGAGATGTAACTGGTAGCTTCTAAAATGTCAGCCAGATAAGCTTCCCTAAACACAACCAAAGCTTTGGAGCAAGACTCCCAGCATGCATTGCAGTTACAATGCAATATCTGTGGTTTGCACAAGACAGGTAGAGAACAGCATGTTCCTCCTTTCTTTAACCCGACATATTTCAACATGTCTCACTGGAGCTGAGTATCATGTTATTGTTTAAATAATCGATTCATTTAAAAGGGAACAAACTAGCATGTGAGGGAGGGCAGGGAGTGTTAGCATCACACTATCCTCACACGTAAACCACAGTGAGTATTCATTAATTATTGATTGCTGCGACACCTCAGCACACTGCATCAGTAACAGGAGCGGAATGACACAATCCGTTACCTCACCTCTGTCGTCTTCAGATTCCCTAAATTCACCTTGTTATATACAGACACTACCTGCTCACTGACAGCTATCATGTAGCCTGTGCTAACATCATTAGAGCAATGAACAGCAGCATTTCATTTAAGAAAGGGGCATTTAAGGAAACATTTATGAGGGTTATATCTTAAAGTAATGGGGCCATTGCCTTGTGAACATAAGAAATATTAGAGAAGAAAAATGTTTTCCTGTAAACCACATTTATAGATGAGCTGCTTCTTTTGTCTGCAGGCCACAGCAGCTGGTGAATATCAGATGTTATCAGCAAAAACACTGTTTATCGCCTGTGTGATGTACTAAAAAGACACTCTAAATGGTTCCTGGTAACCCAGTAGCTTAACAAACTATGCTCGGAATGAAAGGCACGTGAAAAATGCTCAGTGTCATTAAGGCTACCCAAATGTTGGTGCCATAACATGAGTCACACAGGATTGGTATGGGTACTTGGTGACCTACTTTAGGGAACATTAGAGGGCTAGGTCTCGGATAAAATGCATGGTAAGCCCTTTAGATGTGGGTGAACTTTGTTTTGAAGGACTTCAAATGGGAAATCTGTGTTTTACTGGAATAAATTCTATAAAAGCTGCTGATAAATCCTACTGTGGAAAACATAAAAAACAAAAGAAGAATATTATGGAAGATATGACATCATTTGCCGTAAGCTTAGTTTCACGCCTATTTTTCCTCTCCTCTTTCCCACTGCCGCACCAATATTCTAAATGTTCTTAACCTCTCCGTTCTTTTTCTATCACACCTGCATCTCCTGCCAACATTTCTTCACCACCAGGAAACAAAATCCTACAAACCACACAGTTTGCAAGTGTTGCTAACGACAAAATAAATGATACACGTAGCATCCAGTTCCTGGAAACTGATTTTAAATGTCACATTTTTCCTAAGTCTCCATGATGTGAAATCTTGCTATGTACCCAGGAATAGAGTTGTGTTTGGCCGCAGTACATAGAAACCGAGTGACACTGTGACGTTGGTTTTGGTGAGCTGAGTTTTTGAGAGTTTGAGAATAAATGTTCAGTAAAAAGAAACTGTGAGTGACTGTGTTTGTCCCATTGTTGTCATTTATGTCCGACTGCTGAATCCTTGTGTTATATCGCAGGATAATCTCAGTTACAAAAATATTAAGTTATAAAGTATGCAATGTGATATCGTTGGCATAAACACTCCCTAAAAGTTTAACTATGATGTAAGGTGTTGTTGCAGGAGAAATAAGGAAAAAATTATACAAGATTATTGTCTTTGTCACAGTGAGTAAATCTGAGTTGTTGCCTAACCTGAACTCGTTCAGTCCGTCCACCATTCGACTGTAAGCCAAGGCTCTCTGGCTGGCATCAGCTGACCGTCGACTCATCTTCATGGCCTTGAGAGTGAAACGACACACACACACTTTGAGATATTTGGCACTGAAGCCAACAAAGTTAGAGGAAAGGTGGAGCAAGGAATTTGTGAGGGAGACGAGAGGAAGAGGGGGGGCTGAAGGGAAGATGGAGGGTAAAACTGGAAGTCACCCAGAGCTCTGACGGTGCCAACAACAGACACCAGTAAACAGAACCGCAGATATACAAGGTATGACCATTGACCGGTCAATCTGACAGCAACTCTGCTCATTACAACAGCAGAGGGTGTAAGGTTTGCATTCAATACTATTCATGTCTCACTGCTAACTGGATTTCACTGACAGGCTCATCTTCACAGTGTCAATCAGGGAGGTGATGAAGAATATAAATGCAAGAAAACTGTCATCTTCCACTGAAAAGCATGATGGGAAATAAACTAACACATCAAAACAGTCATCTCTGGAGTAACTAAACAGGTAATTGCTGACATCAGTGAAGGAGAACACAAAAAACAACCAGCTGATTTGTACCAGCAGTTAATT